>NW_028176106.1:0-17500 GCF_949987555.1 Borostomias antarcticus
GGAGAGGGAGAGAGAGAGAGAGAGGGAGGGAGAGAGAGGGAGAGAGAGAGAGAGAGAGAGAGGGAGGGGAGAGAGAGAGAGAGGGAGGGAGAGTGAAAGGAGAGTGTTGTGTCTGAGCCTGCTGAGCTGCTCTCTCTTTCCCAGGGAGGACTTGTTCCCTCATATCTTGGCAAAGCAACAGAAGTCGCCCCTTCAAAGAACATTTCAGGCGCAATTTGTTTTTGGTGGTCGCTGCTGTCCAGAGTGCTCTTTGAGTGTGTGTGTGTGTGTGTGTGTGTGTGTGTGTGTGTGTGTGTGTGTGTGTGTGTGTGTGTATTGAGTCTGTGTATTGTGTGTAGTAGTTATGCATTAGATTAATTGATTGATTGATTGATTGATTGAATAAATAAATAAATAAATAAATAAATAAATAAATAAATAAATAATAAATAAATAAATAAATAAATAAATAAATAAATAAATAATAAATAAATAAATGAATGAATGAATGGTATTATTTTAAGTGTCATGCCATCTGTTGGCCCATCCCACATGGGGTTATACAGTACTGTATACACTAAGACACATTTGCAGCACATTAATAATATAGTCTGTAGTACAGCATCTTTCATAACATGAACATAACTTCTGGTATTTCTGGTCAAACCTAGTTTGAATTCCCACTGAACCTTAACAACAACAAGAGCAAGTTGAGCCTGTCCAGGCTGAGAGTGCCGGGAGGTGTCGGTCAGCGAGGCTAGAAGAGAAACTCTGACAACACTGACCTGACTGACCACACGTCACTATCCTCTATTCTCACTGGCAAAAGCTGAGACATGAAAGTGTGTGTGTTTGTGCGCGTGTGCATGAGTCACTGTGTGTGTGTGTGTCATTGTGTGTGTGGAGAATGTGGGCTGAATCGTCTATGCTTTCTTGCATTGCTCCTTTCACAGACTGCTCTCATTTTCCCTCCCAGCCTCTGGAGGAAACAGTCTTCAGTCTGGGCTTCTTCCTTCGGCGTAATGGAGCGGGATAAATGGATGGAATTTGCTGAAGTCCTGATTCCGCTCTCTCCCGTCTTCGCGTTTCATATTGTCCATTACGACCTGTCTGGTGCTAGAGCCTATTGTAGTTTCTGTGCAATTTAGTTTCCTTCAGTGCAATTTACTGTAGTTTCCTTCTGAGATGTTTTGTAGAAAAAAACGCTACTGTTAGGGTTAGGAGATGGTGGAGCTAGGACCTAGAATGCAGACAGCAGGCAGCGTTGGATCAAAAAACAGGGTTTTATTGTCAAAAAAGGGCTAAAGAATAAATGCGAACAAATGGAGCAGCACACACTAACAGACAATGAACCGACAGAGAACAAAGGAAACAGGAGGTCATATATACTCTGGAGAACAATCAAGGAACAACGTACAGGTGTGCAACCAGACATAACGAGACACAGGTGCAGACAATCACCCAGACAAGGACATGGAGGGATTCCAACAAGACACCAACACAAGGACAGAGGGACTAGGACACAAAGGAAAGGAACAGGGAACGAGGCTGGGACTGGGAATGGGACTGGGCGGAAAACTAGGGGAAACTAGAAGGGGGAGCTAGAGGGCCAGGAGTGGAGAGGGACTGGAGTGACGTGGGACTAGTGAGGGACAGGTGTCTAGTGAGGGACAGGTGTCTAGAGAGGGACAGGTGACTAGTGAGGGACAGGTGTCTAGTGAGGGGACAGGTGTCTAGAGCTGGGGCTGGGAGGACACAAACCAACATAGAAGACAAGACAACGAACACAAGACCAAACACACAAGCAGGCAGAACAAAACCTGGTGACAAGTGATCAAAGTGTAAAAGTCTCTAGGGGTAGTGCAGGGGCAGTCATTGGGAGGGGAGGTGCTCAGGGGCAGTCATTGGGAGGGGAGGAGTAGTGCAGGGGCAGTCATTGGGAGGGGAGGTGCTCAGGGTCTAGGAGGGTCCAGGGGGCACAGGAGCTGAGGGCCAGGAATCCAGGCCGGGAACAGGGGGTGAGCAGGGCGAGCCAGGGGTCTGGGACAGGGTCGTGGGTCTGGACCAGGAGCGAGCAGAGTGGACCAGGGGTCAAGGGCAGGGGTGAGCAGAGTGGACCAGGGGTCTGGGGCAGGGGTGAGCAGGGGTCAGGGGCAGGGGTGAGCAGGGGTCAGGGGCAGGGGTGAGCAGGGGTCCGGGGCAGGGGTGAGCAGGGGTCAGGGGCAGGGTCGTGGGTCTGGACCAGGAGCGAGCAGAGTGGAGCCGGGGCGGATCCGGTCCGAACCATAACAGCTACGGTGGTTTTCAACCCAGAGATGTCATATTTGGAGGACAGGAAACCTACAAACGTTGCAGAGTCAGGATATAAATAGTTTGAGACCAAATTATGTGTGCAAATACAGTCCGCAGTACAGTACCTTTTTAATATAGTACTGTGTGTGTGTGTGTGTGCGTGTGTGCGTGCGTGTGTGTATGTTCTCTCTCCGCGGGCAGCTGCCTCGTGGCCGGGATGCCACTGCGTGCCTTGCCAGTCCACGGCGGACCCTGAGGGGCTGGAGGACGCGGAGCGTGGCGCCAGGCTGAGAGGGCACCAGGCCGGAGGAGACATGAACCTGTGCTGGAACGAGATCAAGCGCAAGTCCCACAACATCCGGTAAGATGTCCGTTAACACCGCGGCGTTCAGCGGGATGTTCAGGCCAGGGGCCTCATTTATCAAAGAGCGTGTAAATTCAGGTGTAAAAGAGGGCGTACGACGAAAACGCGGAAAATGCGAAATGTAGCGTACGACGAGAATATTTACACGCTTTTCGGATCTATCAAAAATGTCGTATGCCCTTTTCTGCACGGGAAATCCGAGACCGGCGGGGAAGAGAGCGTACGCGCACGCGCCCCGTGTTCCGCCCTCTCCACGCCCAAATCCAACCATATATGGTCAAAACCATGAGTGGCCAAACGTGGTTTCCCGGAAGGAACCGGCTTAAAAAGGTAGCGTGGAGCACCCAGGCGGGACAATGAAACATGGAACGAAGAGCTAAGAAGAGGAACTTCTCGGAGACGGAGGTGCATGTGCTAGTTGGTGAGGTCCACGCGAGGAAGACAATCCTCTTCGGAAGGTATTAATAGCCTACCTTTGTCTGATTGCTCCTACAGCTTAGTAGCCTACTTTAGCTACGTTTTGTGCATCTAGGATTTGGCATACACGGACATACTGTAACATGTAGCTGTGAGGAAAGCAAACATTCTGTGGTAGGCTATGATTAAATTAGGACCAAAAACAGGGAACAATAACGCAGATGACCACTTCATAATGTTAGAACACATTAAACATTTTCCCCTCTGGGAAATTAAGACTCATCTAAATCACCCGGTAAATCACAGCATTTATTTGACTGCCAACAGAAAAACATATCAAATGAATATGGCTGCACAATGAAATGTTTAATGCATAATCAAGTTCACAGACAAACTCAAAGAAAATGATTGAAATTGTTTCTCCAGACTCTGACGTGGGGTGGGACTCAGAGGAGGGGGAGTCTGCAGTGGTCCTTGACCTGACGGTCGTGCCCCCGCGAGTTGTAGCCTCCACCTCCAGCTCCACGACCTCCAGTGCCTCCACCTTCTTATCAGCTTTGAATATATATCTTGGCAAACATAACACGGGATGATGTACAAGGAGGGGACAGATACCTAGTGAAAGTACTATTGGTTGCTAGTAAAAAGACAATAACGAGGGCTTGGTATAAGGTGGAACGCCCAACCAAGGAGCAGTGGCTGGGTGTTGTGGAGGAGATGTATGTTAGGGAGAGGTTCACGCATGCATTGAGGATGCAGGAAGGAAAGTTTGAAGGGAGATGGGAAAAATGGATGGATTATAGAAGGAAGTGTGATGATACCACTAATATTAAAATTGTCATATTTGAGTAAGAAAAAAAAGCTGCATGGATGGATGTACCCATAAGCTGTTATTGTAGGTTTTTATGTTTTATTGTATTGTCGTTGTATGGATGGAAAATGCTAATAAAGATTAAAAGTAAATAAGACAAAGAATATGTATCTTGGCTATGGACACACTAACAAGCCAGCCGTCACGCGCAGCGCCTGCCTCCAGTCTAGCCCTACCCTGCTGTGCGCCAGGATGAATGAGTCATGCGTGGAGCCAGGCCACCGTGCCACTACACTTGTGATGAGCATGTCGGCGTCACATATGATTTGGGTATTTCTAGTGTGCACATTTTAGCGATTCACATAGACGTATTCATTCACTGATGGTGCCCTTATGTGGGTGCAGTCGCCATCGCCGTCACCTCTTTGGAGTTCTATCTCGCCCAGTAGGCCGAGTAGCGCCGGATTCATTTAGGCTCGCATTACGCACAGGAGGACTGTCATTTATATGCTTACCAAAGAGCAAACAGGTCCACATGATCACATATTAATGACAATCTAATTGGTCAATTATTGCCGTTTGATGGAGTGCCTGCATTAAGTGTGTGACATATAGCGCGGAAGGGTTTGGGACAGCGCATAGGTACAGTTTGGGGAACAAATCCATATCGAACCATGAATGAGCCGGTTAGAGGACACGTCTAATCTTGCATTGCGATATATGTTTGTGCTGAATTGGCCTAGTAGCCTACATGATTGTGCGTTCATGAACTGTCGCTCTTATTCTCTCCGTCAAACATAGTAATTCACCGACGCACCACCTGCGTCGCCAGTTCCCCCTGTGTTCAAAGAGGGCGTAGAACACCGTGTAAATCGGTAGGACAAGCTGAGAGGTGTCGTACAAAAGCGCGGAGAAAGGCGACTAAATTTTCGCCCTTACGGCTTGATAAATCGCAATGTGGGGGGGGCAAATGGCGTACGCCTGAACTCGCGAAAAAGACCGTGTAAAAGAAGGCGTACCTCAATGATAAATGAGGCCCCAGGGCTGAGTTTTCCAGAGGCATCGTAGCGCTATGATGAACGCCATAGCTTATGATGAACGTAGCACTACGATGCCTCTGGGAAACTCAGCCCAGGGGCCTCATTTATCATTGAGGTACGCCTTCTTTTACACGGTCTTTTTCGCGAGTTCAGGCGTACGCCATTTGCCCCCCCCACATTGCGATTTATCAAGCCGTAAGGGCGAAAATTTAGTCGCCTTTCTCCGCGCTTTTGTACGACACCTCTCAGCTTGTCCTACCGATTTACACGGTGTTCTACGCCCTTCTTGAACACAGGGGGAACTGGCGACGCAGGTGGTGCGTCGGTGAATTACTATGTTTGACGGAGAGAATAACGGGGGACTCACACGCTTGCGTTTCATGCGTCAACTTTGACGGATGCCATTCACTTTCAATGGCCGCAGCCGAATGGCATTCTGGTTCCGTTGTTGTCCCGGGTCGTTGCGTTGCCTGCGTTGCTAGCGTCGAAAGTTAAAGAATTTCAACTTTCAGATGCGTTGCCGGAGCTGCCGACCAATCAGATGTCTTGACGGAGAAAGACGTCATCGCAAGGCGGGATTTTCACATTTTTCGATACCAAGATGGAGGACAATCGCTGTTTGAATTGTTTGTTTTCAGGATAGGATGTACCCAATACCTGCGGGCACCACGTTCACGTTGACTCAACCACAATGCATAAACGATCGCCACACGTTCGACCAGATTAGCATCCATGACAGCACTAAACGAAAAGCCGGGTGGGTTTTCAAAATAGTTCGCGCTAGCAGGTTCGGAGAATATACTCGGCTGTTGCGAGCGCAGTTTTGGACAATGTGATTGGTTGTTGTTGCGTGCGGCAGAAACGCCTTCCGCCATCCGTCAATGTTGACGCATCAAACGCAAGCGTGTGAGCCGGGCGTAAGAGCGACAGTTCATGAACGCACAATCATGTAGGCTACTAGGCCAATTCAGCACAAACATATATCGCAATGCAAGATTAGACGTGTCCTCTAACCGGCTCATTCATGCTCCGATATGGATTTGTTCCCAAAACGGAACCTATGCGCTGTCCCAAACCTTTCCGCGCTATATGTCACACACCTAATGCAGGCACTCCATCAAACGGCAATAATTGACCAATTAGATTGTCATTAATATGTGATCATGTGGACCTGTTTGCTCTTTGGTAAGCATATAAATGACAGTCCTCCTGTGCGTAATGCGAGCCTAAATGAATCCGGCGCTACTTGGCCTACTGGCCGAGATAGAACTCCAAAGAGGTGACGGCGATGGCGACTGCACCCACATAAGGGCACCATCAGTGAATGAATACGTCTATGTGAATCGCTAAAATGTGCACACTATAAATACCCAAATCATATGTGACGCCGACATGCTCATCACAAGTGTAGTCTAGACTGGAGGCAGGCGCTGCGCGTGACGGCTGGCTTATTGGTGTGTGCATAGCCAAGATACATATTCTTTGTCTTATTTACTTTAATCTTTATTAGCATTTTCCATCCATACAACGACAATACAATAAAACATAAAAACTTACAATAACAGCTTATGGGTACTTCCATCCATGCAGCTTTTTTTTCTTACTCAAATATGACAATTTTAATATTAGTGGTATCATCACACTTCCTTCTATAATCCATCCATTTTCCCATCTCCCTTCAAACTTTCCTTCATGCATCCTCAATGCATGCGTGAACCTCTCCCTAACATACATCTCCTCCACAACACCCAGCCACTGCTCCTTGGTTGGGGGTCCCACCTTATACCAAGCCCTCGTTATTGTCTTTTTACTAGCAACCAATAGTAGGCTACTTTCACTAGGTATCTGTCCCCTCCTTGTACATCATCCCGTGTTATGTTTGCCAAGATATATATTCAAAGCTGATAAGAAGGTGGAGGTCGTGGCGCTGGAGGTGGAGGCTACAACTCGCGGGGGCACGACCGTCAGGTCAAGGACCACTGCAGACTCCCCCTCCTCTGAGTCCCACCCCACGTCAGAGTCTGGAGAAACAATTTCAATCATTTTCTTTGAGTTTGTCTGTGAACTTGATTATGCATTTAACATTTCATTGTGCAGCCATATTCATTTGATATGTTTTTCTGTTGGCAGTCAAATAAATGCTGTGATTTACCGGGTGATTTAGATGAGTCTTAATTTCCCAGAGGGGAAAATGTTTAATGTGTTCTAACATTATGAAGTGGTCATCTGCGTTATTGTTCCCTGTTTTTGGTCCTAATTTAATCATAGCCTACCACAGAATTTTTCCTTTCCTCACAGCCACATGTTACAGTATGTCCGTGTATGCCAAATCCTAGATGCACAAAACGTAGCTAAAGTAGGCTACTAAGCTGTAGGAGCAAACAGACAAAGGTAGGCTATTAATACCTTCCGAAGAGGATTGTCTTCCTCGCGTGGACCTCACCAACTAGCACATGCACCTCCGTCTCCGAGAAGTTCCTCGTCTTAGCTCTTCGTTCCATGTTTCATTGTCCCGCCTGGGTGCTCCACGCTACCTTTTTAAGCCGGTTCCTTCCGGGAAACCACGTTTGGCCACTCATGGTTTTGACCATATATGGTTGGATTAGGGCGTGGAGGGGGCGGAACACGGGGCGCGTGCGCGTACGCTCTCTTCCCCGCCGGTCTCGGATTTCCCGTGCAGAAAAGGGCATACGACATTTTTGATAGATCCGAAAAGCGTGTAAATATTCTCGTCGTACGCTACATTTCGCATTTTCCGCGTTTTCGTCGTACGCCCTCTTTTACACCTGAATTTACACGCTCTTTGATAAATGAGGCCCCAGGACTGTAGCCATGGAGTCAACATTGGGTGGGACCAAATCCTAGCTATGGCGGGTGGACCTCCGAGCCTCTAGGGGGGTCCGGGGGCATGCCCCCCCCCCGGGAGAAAATGTTTAACATTGTTAATTTAAATGCATCAATTTGGCGCACTTTGAGAGCAAAATCAAGAAGTAGCAATTTAATCATCGGACCACATTTGGTTATGAAAGGGGATGGCAAAGAAGTAGTCATACACAAATCATGGTAAACGAGACAGGACTTTAATACATAAAAATCAATATTAAATAGCATCCAGTGTCGTGCCCAGTCTTTTTTTAAATGAAACATTCTGACAAACAACTCAATGTGCCAAGACCAAATTTCCATCTACTGTACAAAATACTATTTAATGCAACATACTGCAGGACATGAGCCCTTAAAAAATTTCAGTTTCGCAAAAAGAAAAGTCTGGGGAAAAATGTGCCAGTGGAGCTGAAATGACTGCAGTTGGTAAAAAGAGCCAGCTGACCATCAACTTATATAGATCCCTCAGAGATGACCATCATCTAATAGAGATCCCTCAGAGATGACCATCATCTAATAGAGATCCCTCAGAGATGACCATCATCTAATAGAGATCCCTCAGAGATGACCATCATCTAATAGAGATCCCTCAGAGATGACCATCATCTAATAGAGATCCCTCAGAGATGACCATCATCTAATAGAGATCCCTCAGAGATGACCATCATGCAGTGTGAACGAGGCTTCCCCTCTGACACTAACAGCTGCCACACACCAGGGCAGAGGGCCTGGACATCTCACTGGTCTAATATATCTCCCACCCTCTGAGCACAGCGCAAAACACAACGGCGTCGAGTTTTATTTTTAATGAGAAGTCAAAACTTTTGATAACCAGTGGCATCTGGTGGGTCCTAGAACCGGGTAAGCCAGGACCAACAAAACGCGCGCAGCGCACACAATTTTATGGGGGGTGCGCTTTCAAAGCATGCCCTGATGGGAGGTTTCACAGCACCAGAAGGGCACTGAGCAGTGGCATTTTTATATGTAAAAAACATACAGGAAAACTACAGTAGCCTAGGCTACTGATGTTTTTTAACACGTCTACAAAGGTCAATAATTTGATAATTTGCAGCCCATAGAACCGTATGGTAACAAGTTATGAAACTTGGCACACTCATTCATGACAGTCCCCTGAGTCTTGTCACCAAGGCCCATGCAAACATGTTTGTTGAGTTATATAAAGTCAAATAGTGTAGTTAGTGTAGTTTTAAAGTCTTTTAAATAGTTCTTACAATTCCAACTAGCTGCTGCATCCGTGTCTCTGCTTCTCAGACAATTAAAAAACCATTGTCTCATTAATAGGCTGTCAGGTAGTAATGTATTTTTCAATACTGCGTCTGCTTATTCATTATTGATATAATGTGGGTTAATGTGGCAACCTTGCGAGTTACAGTTGAGAGGTTTCCATCCGCAAAACAATTAGCATGAGAGCTCGGTCGTTCTCTGGTGCTTAATTGGAAGGCGCCCAGGCTTGATGTGTCATTTGTATATATTTAATTCAGCTGGCATCCTACTGTATTTACACAAATTGCCACTTTAATTACTCACTTGACCCTGATGCAACCCCAGGGGGAGTTGGAGGAGTAAGAGGAGGAGATGGAGGAGAAAGAGTAGGAGGAGGAGGAGAGGAAGGAGAAACAGGAGGAGGAGGAAGAGGAGGAGATGGAGGAGGAAAGGAGGAGTTAGAGGAGGAACAGGAAGAGTTAGAGGAGGAAGAGGAGGAGATGGAGGAGATGTAAGAGGAGGAGATGGAGGAGGAAGAGGAGGAGATAGAGGAGGAAGAGGAGGAGTTAGAGGAGGAAGAGGAGGAGATGGAGGAGGAAGAGGAGGAGATGGAGGAGGAAGAGGAGGAGATGGAGGATGACTGGTGTGAGTTGTGAGTTGAAAACGGGCCAGGGTTATATTGTAACATAGATGATATATGAAGGTCGTTTTGTGATCGGGGCTTTAAAGAGGATACTGTCATGGTACTGTAGTTATCACCAGGATGAAGCTAGGTGCAGAATGATAAAACAGCATCCAAGGTTCTCTCAAGGCTTGAGAGTCATAGCAGAGGCATGCCTATATACTGTATCACATCACTGGAACCCAAAACTGAACCCTTTTCCTACAAAACATAGGGATGTTAGGTCTATTTCTGTATTTTAAAATCTATCTATTGTCATAGTTTAATGACAGGATGTGAATGTGTAATCTCTATCCAAATGCCTTTAACTTGCACAATCTTGGATCATTGTAGAGTGTAAATAAAGTTCTTCTTATTACTAGTACCTCTAGCTCAAGAGAGCAGCATGGACTCATGTGCATTCAACACCATTCAGATCAGTAAGGGGGCGCAGGGAGGAGGTGGAGGAGGAGATGAAGGACGAAGAGCGGGAGATGAGTGATGCAGCGATGTATAATGAGGTCACCTTCAGGGTCAATGCAGGTCTAGTCAAGCCACATACCTCATCAGACTGACAGGAGAGAGAGGGTGAAATAAAGAAAAAGAAAGAGAAAGAAAGAAAGAAAGAAAGAAAGAAAGAAAGAAAGAAAGAAAGAAAGAAAGAAAGAAAGAAAGAAAGAAAGAAAGAAAGAAAGAAAGAAAGAACATAGGGAGAGACAAAGAGAGAGAGGACCAGAAAGACAGTTTAGGTGAAGTCGTGACTAGAGAGTGGAGAGTGAGAGCTATCTAGGGGATATCGTTGAGAGGACGGTGCAGGAAGGGAACAGCTGAACGTAATGGCCTGTCTGCCGTTGACTGACAGGTGGAGGTAGATCCTGTTTTCGCAGTGAAAGAAAAAGATACACGAAATGGAGCTGAAGCCAACTGTCATCTAACTGAATAACTGGCTACTGCCTCCCTTCTTTTAAACTGTCAGAGTCTACACTATCTCCAGTCTATAATACATACATCCCAAGTCCTCTCTCTCTATTCATTTACTCTAGCTAATTTAGTTTGGTGGAGATAAAGTATTTATTTTCAAGAGAGAGCTGTTAACAGTTTATTATCACGTCGCTTTATTAGTTCTGTCAACACAAGTGGAGGGAGACTGTGTTGTTTGCTGCACTGTGTTATTGAACCTTTGATTGATCACTCGCAGCGGAGGTGATTATAGTTCCAATCAATGAGACTACGACGGGAGGTTGCGCACGCCTATGGTAATCAGCCCCCGAATGATTAGGAATCGAAATATTGGATGGCATTAATTTACTCCGTTGATAAAGCATTAATCAGATTGAGACTAAAACTCAGGGATACACATTTGCATAATGGGAGCTATCGAGCCTGCGAGGGGTTGTTTTGGAATGATGTGATTGTGATCAACATCATTACCCCGAGGGGCACAGAGGAAGTCTTTGTATTGCTCTAACAGTCGGCCATTGTTGTCGTCTGGGTGGCCGGGCTGTACACTGTCTTTGTTGCTCTGAGTTGTGGAGAATACCTTCCGGGTCTGGTGTGGGTGGCACCGAGGCACGCTGGGCATTTGTGTGTGTGTGCCAGTGTGGGGACGCATGGCTGGGATGGCTTCAGACTGAGTCACCCAACCGAGAGAGGGGGGGGTGGGACCCACAGTGTCCAGCTCTCTGTCTTCCTGTCTCAGTCTCTCGTCTTTCTTACAGTAGCTCATTCCTTCTCTCTGTCTTTCTCCAGTCATTTCTAAGTGGTGCAGCCACTTCTATACGTGACATGTGTGTGTCCATCTGTGTGTGTCTGTGTGTGTGTGTCCATCTGTAGCATGAGATTTAGGTTAACCAAGAGTAGCCAATACCATTGCACACCAGCACTAGAAGGCAGTAGAGTTTGCTCATAAACCTGCACCACTTACTTCACCAGCTGGGTGTGATTTCTCTCTCTCTCTCTCTCTCTCTCTCTCTCTCTGTCTTTCTCTTTCTCTCTCTATCTTCCCCCTGCTAGCTCTCCATGCAGTCAGCTGATGCTAAGCGCGGTGCCCTGTGGCCCCATGGCGTCCTACGTTTCCTCCACCAGCTCTGCCCAGCAGCTCCACAGAACCTCCCCAGTCTGTAGGCCCTGTTCAGCTCCAATTACAGTACATGCTTATGATCCCTGCTTGGCGCTACATCGAGGGTTCAGAGGTCAAACCAGGGGTCACTGCATTACATTACATTTACATTACAGTCATTTAGCAGACACTTATTATAATTGCATTCAACTCCACTGCAAAGAGGTCCGTCTCTGTTGAACCCGGACTGCTGGGGGTCCAGGAGGTGGTTCTGGTGGAGATAAAGGTCGAGGAGGTGGTTCTGGTGGAGATACACAGGTGAACCCGGACTTGAACCCGGACTGCTGGGGGTCCAGGAGGTGGTTCTGGTGGAGATACGCAGGTGGTTAAAGGTTGAAGTGTGTTCAAATGTTTTTGATAGAGAATAAAGAAGGGAAGCCAGTCTGTAGTTACTCACTCATAGTGAGTCGTAGTACTGCAGAGGGGTTGGAACTAGGGTTGATGAATTTCACGGTTTTTATCTGATCTTAAACTAACCAGTGCTTCTTTTTCTTCAAATCTGCGCGCATAACTTAAAAAAACAACAACAACAAAAACGTAGCTCATATGCCCACTTATCTAAGAAGAAAATAATACATTTCATACAATATATTGAGTGTTTATTAATTGTTTTGGTCTACTAATGCACAATGGTTACATTTCCAGCCCAAAAAAACAATGGCGGGAAGATGGGTCTCGATGTCCTTTCAGGGGATTCAGGGGACTGATGCTTTCCTGGGATTCCCGGGATCCCGGTTTCCCAACCAGAAACCCCAGTTGTAACATTTTATGTTTGGGTTTTTCGTCAGTGGTCACTCGTCTTGCTCAGCTACATTGTCTTATGCTAGGTGATGATCAGACTGGGATAAGCTATAAGGTTTGCATAACTCTGACTAGGCGATATACCTTTTTCTCAGCTGTTCCTTTTAGCAAGCAGACATGTCTTCCTCATATTTGGTATTTTACTGAGTTAAGTGAGGATGCGTTTTTGTGCGTGGCTGTAAGCCAGCACACCTAGGATAGCGTTTGTCCGGTTATCACTCCCTCCCTCCATTGAATGTTGACCTGCATTTCCCTGTTGGCACCACAAGAGGCAGTAGTCCCAGCACACCAAAATAAGGAAGGACACCAAAATCAATCCGCCGATCTCCACTGCACAAGTAGAGTAGCGGTGAAAGCATTGGACTCCCACCCTGGAGATCGGGGTTCAAGGCCCCAGCGGTGGGGATGACTTTATGGGACTATACCCCAAACCTCCACATGTTCATCCTTTCACTCCAATCTTTTTATCCCTTATTTTGTACAGAAACAGAAGTTGAACCCATTGCAGCAAAATAGCTAATGTTGCAGGAATCATCAGTGTAACTGCTTTAGCCACTGACCGCTACCATTAATGCTATGGAAGTTGCTGCTAGTTGTTGTGAGCTCATGAGCTAACTATCCCGCTCTTATTGTGCTGGATTAGCATTGGAAGCATTGGAACTGACGTGTCCAGGAGACATTACATTACATTACAGTCATTTAGCAGACGCTTTTATCCAAAGCGACTAAAAATAATTGCATTTAACATTGGCTCTTCCTATGTACTACTACTTGCCAGAACTCACAAGTGCATCTTCTTTCTAAAACAAACAAGTGACTAAGAGCATAATCTAGTGCTGAAGGCAAAGTGCAAGAATCACAATCTAAAGTACAGTGCAATATAATATAATAAGTGCTTAGGTGGGAGGATTGTTGTAGTACTTCTTGAAGAGATGAGTTTTGAGCCTGCGACGAAAGATGGGCAGCGACTCTGCTGTCCTGACATCAGTGGGCAGCTCATTCCACCACTGCGGGGCCAGGACAGAGAAGAGCCGTGACCGTGTCGATCGACCGCAGGAGCCTCAGAGTGACGGGGCAACCAGTCGCCCTGAGGTAGCAGAGCGTAGTGGTCGGGAGGGGATGTAGGGTTTGACCATGGCCTGGAGGTAGGAGGGGGCTGTTCCTTTCATTGCCCTGTAGGTTAGCGCCAGAGTTTTAAACTGGATGCGAGCCGCTACAGGGAGCCAGTGTAGGGAACGGAGGAGGGAAGTTGTGTGGGAGAATTTGGGGTGGTTGAACACCAGGCGAGCAGCAGCTTTCTGGACAAGTTCCAGAGGTTTAATGGCTGACGCCGGTGCCCCCGCGAGGAGGGAGTTGCAGTAGTCCAGGCGGGAGATGACCAGGGCCTGGATGAGTACCTGCGCCGTTTCATTAGTGAGGAAAGGGCGAATCCTCCTGATGTTGTAGAGCATGAATCTGCAGGAACGTGTGACGGATGTGACATGTGAGGAAAATGACAGTTGGTCATCCAGGGTCACACCCAGATTCCTCGCAGTCCGAGTCGGGGTCACCACTGTGTCTTCAATGGTGATGGCCAGGTCCCGGTGCGGACAGCCCTTCCCCGGGAGGAACAGCAGCTCAGTCTTGTCCAGATTGAGCTTGAGGTGATGTGTCGTCATCCACTCCGAAATGTCAGCCAAGCACCCAGCTATGTGTGTCTCCACTTCTGTATCAGAAGGGGGAAATGACAGAACCAGTTGGGTGTCATCGGCATAGCAGTGATAGGAGAAGCCATGCGAGCGAATGACAGAGCCCAGAGAAGTAGTGTAGAGGGAAAACAGGAGAGGACCCAGGACAGACCCTTGTGGAACCCCCGTAGTCAGACTACGCGGTTCCGACGTCGACCCTCTCCATGTCACCTGGTAGGAGCGGCCCGTCAGGTAGGATGCAAACAGGGAGTGTGCAGAGCCATCGGTGCCTTTCTCCTCGAGGGTGGAGAGGAGGATCTGGTGGTCTACCGTATCAAATGCTGCTGACAGGTCTAGGAGTATCAGGACAGAGGAGAGAGAGTTCGCTCTAGCGGCATTGAGTGACTCTTTTACTGCAAGGAGGGCGGTCTCTGTCGAGTGGCCAGCCTTGAACCCGGATTGGTGGGGATCTAGGAGGTCGTTCTGGTGGAGATACGAAGACAGTTGGTTAAAGATAGCACGTTCAAGTGTTTTGGATAGAAAGGATAGAAGGGAAACCGGTCTGAAGTTTTTGACATCAGAGGGGTCGAGAGATGGTTTCTTTAGGAGGGGGGTGACTCTGGCAGTCTTGAAAGCAGAGGGAAAACATCCTGAAACAAGAGATGCATTGATGAGGTGGGTTAGGAAGGGAAGGAGTTCGGGTGCAACAGACTGAAGGAGAGTCGAGGGAACAGGGTCTAGGGAGCACGTGGTGGGGCGGTTAGATGTTACAAGGTTGAGGGCCTCGTTGGGGGAGAGGGGAGAAAAGTGGGATAAGGTGGGGCGTGGAGAGGAGGGGGGGAGCAGGGAGTGGAGAGAGGGTGGGGATGGGGGGGTGAGTTTCGTGCATGGAGCGTTGACCGGGGGAGGGGGGAAAGAGGATCTGATATCGTTAACTTTCTTGTCAAAGAAGTTGGCGAAATCATCAGGGAGAAGGGAGGAGTTGGGAGTAGGAGGTGGGGGCTGGAGTAGTGAAGAGAAGGTTTCAAATAGTTTTTTAGGATTGGAAGCAGAGGTTAGGATTTTAGAGCGGAAGAAAGCAGCTTTAGCAGCAGACAGAGAGGAGGAGAAAGTGGAAAGAAGAGATTGGAAATTAAGAAGGTCCTCTGGGAGCTTGCCTTTCCTCCATTTGCGCTCAGCTATTCTCAGGCTCCGTCTATCAGTACGCACTGAGTCCGACAGCCATGGGGCAGGTGGAGTTGGGCGTGCAGGCCTGGAGGTGAGGGGACAGAGATTGTCCAGAGAAGAGGAAAGAGTAGAGAGGAGAAGATCAGTGGCAGTATCAGAGGGTAGGAGAGAGAAGGATTCAGGGGCGGGGAGGGCGGAGGTGACAGTAGAGGAAAGGTCAGTAGGGGAGAGCGAGCGGAGATGGCTACGGGCGGTAACCATGTGGGTAGGAGGAGGAGTTACAGGGGAAGAGGGGATGGAGAGGGAGTAGGACATGAAATAGTGGTCAGAGAGATGGAGGGGCAGGACAGACAGGTCAGAGGTGGAACAGTGTCTAGTGAAGATGAGATCCAGCTGGTAGCCGGCTTTGTGAGTAGGAGGAGAAGAAGAGAGGTGAAGATCGAAGGAGGAGAGGAAGGAGAGGAAAGGTTCCAATTTCTCACTCTGGATGTTGAAGTCCCCGAGAAGGATGAGTGCGGACCCATCATCTGGGAAGTGCGAAACTAGTGTATCGAGCTCCTCTAGGAATTCACCGAGAGGACCTGGTGGGCGATACACAACAGCAATGGTGAGCTTGATTGGATACATGACAGAGACAGCATGGAATTCAAAAGAGGGAGGGGAGAACTGTGGGATGGAGACGAGTGAGTATTTCCATGTTGGGGAAATGAGCAGGCCAGTACCACCACCTCGCCTCGCAGCTCTGGGAGTGTGGGAGAAAGAATACACATCTGACAGGGCTGCGGGTGTGGCAGTGTTCTCTGGTGTGATCCGTGTCTCGGTGAGAGCAAGGAAGCTGAGGGAGAGCAAGGATGCATCGCCTGAGATAAACTCAGCTTTGGGCACCGCCGACTGGCAATTCCAAAGTCCCCCTGTCACCACTTGCTCTCTATGAGTTGAGACAGTCGGATAGATGAGGTTAGAGGGGTTACGGAGTCTGGGGGTGACCCAGTGTCTGCGTGACCCCCGGAGAGGGAACACAACAGGAATAGGATGCAAACACATAATTGTAACAAAACAGGTACAGAGGTAAATGTAGACGTACTACCTTCCTGACAGTCTTACTTGACAAAGTCGCTCTTGAATAAATCGCCCGGTGCCTTTGGTCGCCCTAGCCTTCGGTCGCGCGCCGGGAGGGAGCTGTCGCCTTCCCGCTGTCGCCATCTAAGCCGTCAATGCTTAAGGCCTGTAACTGCTGATTGCTAATCGTCTGCCAGGAGAGTAGGCCACTCCCTCAGCCCACTCAACAGGGCAATTAGTCTAGCTCAGGCCGAAACTAACTCTCACAATAACATTGAATAACAAAGCAGTTTCACAACAACACTGACGACTTAGCACTAGCTATTAGAGAAACAAAAATATACTTATGTTTCTGGTTCAGTCTTGTAGCTCCAAGTTCCTTCCAGGGGTTAAAGCAATCAGACAAGACAAGAGACAATACCTATCTTACTTTATCAGACATTACTTCATGTCATTTCAATTCACAGCTATTTCTGTGGCATGACTAGCTTCCGTCCTACCAGTCCTGAACAGAAACAAGCCAGCCACGCACATAAACCAGGCTGGACCTGGCCTGGTTTGATGTAGAACATTGCCCCCCTCACCTCCAGAGAGTCTTCTGTCTCCATCATGCGGGCCGGAAGGGGCGAGCAAAGCAAGGGGTGATGAGCAATGATTGAGATTAATAACAGGAGAGGATGATGCCACATCTTTTAGGAGGTCTGCCAGTTTTTTCCCCCCCCTTCCCCGTCGGGGCTGGCAAACTAACTGTCACACGCTTTAATCCACAGAGAGTTCCATGAATCGTGTAATGAAATAACTCCCCTCAGAGGGGGGAAGCGCACCCGCGGAGGGCGGTGGCGAGCTGAGCCGTGCGAAGGGGGGCGCTGAGCCGTGGAGTGGAGATACCTCCAGCCGGCACAGGGCCAATCAGAGCCTGGCACAGCGGAGATTATAACTTCACATGTCAGCCTGAGGTTCTGGAGCGTCGCTGAGCCTCTTTGATTAGCTGAGGAGAGATAACCAGGCTTTGTTGA
>NW_028176105.1:0-1000 GCF_949987555.1 Borostomias antarcticus
GATACGATATATTGAGATTAATTGCAATATTCTACATAATGTAATGAAAATGTAAAAATAGAGCTGAAAATCCAACATGGAGGTGACCCTGAGAGCAGAGGAGGTTTAAGGACATTTTAAATCTGTTTAAAATGTAATGAGTAATGTATCAATGATTGAATTCTCGCCTTCATTTTGTATACAGTATCTATATATATTGTCTTTTTGTATATCTTCCTTGTGCTTAGTAATTTTTTTTATTTATTTATTTATTTTTACAATAATTTATAAAATATTTTTTGAAACATATTGATACAAGAGGCATGAAATTGATTTTATTCGCACAGCCCTAGTATGTGGACTACTATACTATTACTATAGGCCTACTACTACACACACACACACACACACAAACGCGTCTCTTCCTCATACACACATACTCACTTATACACTCACTTCACCATGAAAGCTAATATCACACAAAAAACCACATACCCTTGCACGCACGTACGCACACACACACACACACACACACGCACACACTGGCCTGCGCTAGACACGTCACCCTCTCCTGACTGTTCTTCTCCTTTATCTCTCACCTTCTCTTTCTCTTTCTTTCGGTTATTAATCACCCCTCTCTCACGCTCTCCTCTTCCTTATCTTCAAACACAAGGCCAGTTCACACACACACACACACACACAGCGCTCCCCTGTCCCTGGATGCGCGCTCTAGCTGATGAGATGGCCTTGTCTGTGGGTCGTAGCTGTGCAGATATGCAGTGTGTGCTGCCGGCATGCTATCATCCCTGTAGAGACTATCAGCGTGTGAGTGTCCCCCAGATAGTGAGGGACTAACAGGGTGTGAGTGTCCCCCAGATAGTGAGAGACTAACAGGGTGTGAGTGTCCCCCAGATAGTGAGAGACTAACAGGGTGTGAGTGTCCCCCAGATAGTGAGGGACTAACAGGGTGTGAGTGTCCCCCAGATAGTGAGAGACTATCAGGGTGTGAGTGTCCCCCAGA
>NW_028176104.1:0-109000 GCF_949987555.1 Borostomias antarcticus
TGCAGCCGCTAAAACATCGTGGTTTTCGATATATTCGGTAACGAAAAAAGACGAGTGTATGATTATATAACGTAGTCAAACCAATAACTACCTAACACAGTCTAGTGTGAACGCATCCAGCGCCAATACCTTAGAGTATCGCGTCTAACTCACGTTGGATTATTGACTCTTCTCCCCAGCTCGTGATAATTTGTACGCTATCACTCAGTGCTTTGAATCTACTATTTCACAAGAGCATGGCACTATAGATAGCTATATTCTGACTGAAGGCAACGAAGTGTTGCGCCTTCTCCTACAAGGGCATCTGGCTAAACAGGCAAATGATGAGTCGCGGTAATCGGCGGTAATTGGTAGCGACGGTGAGCAGAGACATCACGTTAGAAAAAATACCTCCAGATAACTGACCTGCTTGTTTGGTTCTGTCGTAGTTACAGCCAGCGTAAGCAATCCGGCGTGTTTTCGCTGTATGCTCAGTTAAACCTTAATACTGACGGCAGGATGGGAAAAATTGTCAGCGATGTGATGAATAGCTCTTATGATCGAATGATTAAACTCCATCGTGAGAGTTGCCACGGCATGGTTGGGAAATAATGGCTATGCAACTGGTAGCGGATACGGCTCAAGACTTTGAGGATTTTTACGAACAGCGCAAGGTTGTGAGTGAGTGAGCAAGCAGAAGACCTGCGGATCTTCAGTTTTGACGGTAAGGGCATGGTGATGCGCTAGGACGGGTTGAGGAAAGCAACCAAGAAGGACGCGCAAATAGAGTCAACAGAAACTGCAAACTAGGCTCAGTTCGGAAGAGAATACAGATCACAAATGAATGTCACAGGTAGCCACCGGTTATACGGGGGAATCAAATTCTCTTGGCAGAATAGGTCATTGATATGGATCTGAATAGCGACAACGTTGTTAAATTCCGTCCTCCAGCCAAGAATAAGAGAGTGTTGTCTAGTGTAGAAATAGAGGTGTAAGCCGTGATAGAAGAAGCTTTCGAGGAAGCGTTCAAGTTAGATCAGTGGCAGAAACGGCAGTGAGTCATTGTTGTTGATTGGCACCCTCATAAGCGGGAACTGATTACTGTGATTTTGCAAAAGAATAGAGTTAAGACAACCATCATCATGGACTTTATCCATGTACTTTAATATCTGTGGAAAGCTGGTTACTGCTTACACGATATGTGGTATGAGGCTATTGAAAGCTGGGTGGCAGAACTGGCCCTGAAGATACTTATGGGAGAGCATGATAAGGTGGTCAGGGGAATCAGGCAAAGTGCGAGCAAGCGAGGTCTGACAAAACTGGAGGTTATTAATAAGTGTGGAGACTGTCTTCAAACAAACCATCCCAGACTCTGCTACGACAAGGCGCTGGATGCTGGCTATCAGATTGTCAGTGGGTCATTGAGGGAGCTTGGTATCATTCGATCAATGACTGTATGGATCTATCCGTGGTAAAGTGTAGTTTGCAATGGGCAGAGGCTGCGTTGAAGCTACGCTCACTGGATTCAAGTGGAGCTTGGCAGGTGTATTGGAACCTTCATAAGGAATGCTCTCGCCTTCGTAATCATGGAGAACTAATGAATGTGGCGTTGGAGCAAGGTAACCACACCAATTGATGACCTTGATGGCAAGGTTAAGATATAACTCCATGACATCATAGTTATACAAGTCATTAAGTGCCCGTCCAAGAATCTTATCGTTTAAATGTTCTGGTTGAATGCCTTCTCCAATTCGCCGATCAACAGGATTGTTTTAGAAAAATTCTGGGAACATATGCAACGTTGTACCGGTAAAATCAAGGCTATTAATAATCATTGCTACAACTGCCTGTAAGATAGTGGCATTACGTGCATCAGAGTCATTAGTTATGCATGTAGCAATATATTAACGTGAGTCCGACGAGATAATCCATTGTACTACATAGGCTGCAGCCTTTTTGTACATATTAATGTTATAGGGAAATGGTGATTTGAGTACTTTATTGGCTGGCAAAGGCTAAGAAGTAACCATTGGGCACTTTTCAACAAACATCACTATGCCTCAAACCCGTAAAATACAATGGCTGTAGCTAACATTGAAGTGTCTAACTCACGTTATTCAGTTATCTTTAGCTCCAAGCATGTTGCGGCAACCAAGCAAAGGTGATTCAGACTCTTAATCTGGTACTGGAATGGTTGCATCAGGATTGCCCTGAATGTATTTTACCGTTTGGGCAGTGGATTCAGGAAAGTATCAATTGTGGTGGTGAAAAGCAGTATCGATATTGGTTTTTTAAAATTGGTGACGGTTCTTTGTATTATGCAGATGGCTGTGTATTTTCAGCCTGAGTGCTCATTTGGATAAAGTGAATAATACCACTCAGCTCCATCAGTGAAGCAACGTCACTGGAAACATTATAAAGAGATAGACAGTAGTGTCCTGTCAGTTGTACGTGGCAATGAAGCAGCAACCTCAAACCATCACTGTTAATACTTTTTAGTAAGGTGCAATCAAGTACGATATGGTTTTTATCGAGACTGGCTGCGTTTGTTATCGCATTTTCCAGTATTTGAATAGTACTGTTGTTAACATCTCCGTCCAGCATCAGACATGTGCAGTTTTGATGGCTTTCGAGATTAACGGTTAATTCCATATTCCTTCTCCCAGCTGTGTCCCTTAATGTGAGAAGATATTAAGGGATGATTAGATGGCTTTGCATAACATACTGGTTATGTTCTCTGACAAAACCAAACAGCCAAAGTTCGTACCAGAGAGGTTCTTGTAATTAACGTGAGTTAGACGCTTCAATTTTGGCTACATGCCTTGTATTCTAATGGCTTTAGGTGTAGTTATGTTTTTTTGAAAAGTGCAATGGCTCCTTCAGAGCCTATGCCTGCCAATAAAGTACTCATATCACTCTTTTCCTGTAACAGAATATGTACAAAAAGGCGTAAGCCTATGTAGAGCAAGGGATTATCTCGTCTAACCACGTTAAATAAATAGGGGAAAACAATTGTAGGAACCCAAGGTCATTTCTGTAACCTAATTTGGTACTAATTAACGTGAGTTCTACGCGCAGAGAGCCATTGGTACACCTTCTGTTAGTACCGCAACATCAATATGTGGCTTTCTGGGCTGCCTAGCATGGGCAATTAACCATGCCATCAGGTTTACAGCAAAGTTAAATGGTGGACGGTGTCGAGTATGTTCGATCTGCGAAATATTCTTGAACTGATCATTTACGCTTTCTACTACTGCTTGTTTCCCCACATCACTTTATCAAAGGCCTTTGGTGTGGTTCTTTTGATACGATAATGAAGCCGCTCAAACATCATGGTTTTCGATATATCAGGTAACGAAAAAGAGGCTGGTTTATGGTTATCTGATTACCACTGTCAATCAGTAAGTTTAAGGAGCCTTGCTGGCATGTGGCAAGTTCGTGTAGCCATGTAACCTAGCCTTGATACCATTCCTTTCAAATCAAAGTACCGGTTGAATCGATAGCAATATTCAGCAATGTATCTTGGCAGAGGCTTCGAGTTAATATTGTGGTAATTGCCTTTCATAGGATTTGTGACGTTCCCGATCATGGTGTTGACCCACGTAAACAACTCATTAGCCATCGATGCGTGACCACTACCTGTCATCACTGTCGTATGTTGGTGCCAAGCGTCGGCTATTCCTGTGAATGCACTGAGGCTATCACTGACAACACATCAGGTATGATCACCGTGATGCTTTTGTGCCCATAGTTCTAGCTACTTTTTACGGAAACTGGTGACCATGCTGAAACGTATACACAGCTGGTAGTTTTCCTCGTTGGATTGCACGGCGGCAACAAATTGGTGTTTGTTTTCAGAACCTCTTCCACGGTTGTCTCCATGTTTGCCACCACCAAAGTCGGAATCATCCATCTGAACATGTCTCTGCAGAGGACAGCTGTCATCACGTTCTTCCATTACCTGCTATAAGCTTGTGGCTCAAGCGCCAAACAGCATTATAAGATATTCCTAGCTGTCTCGAAAGCTCTATGGCCGATATGCCATTCTTGGTCTGAGTCATTAAAAACATGCCTAGACACCAAGTAGTAAAGGGCAGTGTGCTAGCTTCCATAATGGTGCCACTGGTCAATGATGTCTGGTGACGGCAGCGATTGCACTGGTAGAACTAAGTGGGTTTTATGGTGCAATACTCCAGACAACAACACAGAGGACATTCAAACCCATTCGGACACCTCTATGTGAAAAACTGGGCACGGCATTGCTGTTCCTAGCCATATTGTTGAAAGAACTCCACAATTCTAATGCCTTTCTGAAACTGAATTTGGTTCTTGCCCATGATGCACCTTCTACTGTGAGGAAAAATGATGTCGTAAGTTTAGACGAGAAGTATGCTTAGGTAAGATGGTAATCAGGTATGGGTATATAATGTCGTCAAACTAATAACTAGATAACACCGTCTATTGTGAGCGCATTTGGGTGCGGTTCTTTTGATACGACAATGCAGCCGCTAAAATATCATGGTTTTCGAGATATCAGGTAACGAAAAAGAGACAGTTTTATGGTGATATAACGTCGTTAAACCAATAACTCCATAACACCGTCTCTTGTGAACTCATTCTGCGCCAATACCCTATATTATTCATTCTTTTCACCAGCTCGTGATAATTTGGACGCTATCATTCAGTACCTTTAATCCACTCTCCAACAAGAGCATGACATCATAGAGAGCTATATCTGGACTGAAGGCAACGAAGTTTGCGCCTTCTCCTCCAAGGATATCTGGATCAGCAGGTTAATGATGAGCCGCAGCAATTGTCGGTAACTGGTAGCGACGGTGAGCAGAGGAATCACGTCAGGAAAAATACCTCACGATAACTGACCAGCTTGTTTGGTTCTGTCTTAGCTGGGCGTCGCAGTTACGGCCAGCATGTTTCTGCTGGATGCTAAGTTAAACCTCAATACTGATCAGTACTCCGATGGCATGAGGGAAAACATTGTAAGCAATGTGATGGATCGCTCTTATAATCGAACGATTAAACGACATCGTGAAGAGTTGCCACGGTAGGGTTGGAAAACGATAGGTTATGCAACTGGTAGCGGATACGGCTCAAGACTTTTGGGCTGGTTACACAGCGCAAGGTTGGGACTGAGCAAACAGAGGACCTACAGATCCTCAGTTTGTACGGTAAGGTTTGGTGACACGCTCGGAATGGTTGATGGAAACAACTAGGAAGAACGCACAAAAGAGTTAGCAGAAGCTGCAAACCAAGCTCAGTCCTAGGGAGAAGAAAGAGCGCAAACGAATGGCACATGTAGCCACCGTTTATACGGTAAAACCCAATTCTCGAACGGCAGAATCAGTCATGGATATGGATCGTAAGAGCGATAATGTTGTTAAATTATGTCCTATGGCTAGGGATAAGTTAGTTTTGGTTAGTGTAGAAAGAGAGGCGGAAGCCGTGAGAGAAGAAGCTTTCTAGGAAGCGCTAAGGCGATATCCGGCGCAGAACCGGAAGTGAGTCATTGTTATTTATGGGCACCCTAAATCAGCGGAAACTGATTACTTGGATTATAAAAAAGAAGGTAGTTAAGGCATCCATTATCATGGATTTTATCCATGTACCTGAATATCTGTGCAAAGCCTGTCGTTGCTTACACGACAAGTGGTAAAAGGCTATTGAAAGCTGCGTGGCGGAACGGTCCATGAAGATACTCAGGGGAGAGTCTGACAAGGTGACGATGGGAATCCAGTAAAGTGCGAACAAGGTAGGTCCTCTAAAACTGTAGGCCATTGATAAGTGTGCAGACTATCTTTAAAAAACCGCTAGGCATGCTGCGTCAAGGCGTTGGATGATGGCTATCAGATTGCAAGTGGAGTCATTGAGGGAGCTTGCCGTCATTTGATTAATGACAGTATGGATCTAACCGTGGTCCAGTGTAGTTTGCAAGGGCAGAGGCTGTGCTGAAGCTACGCTCACTGGATTTAAGTGAAGATTGAAAGGCGTACTGGAACTTCCATAAGGAATGCTCTTGCCTTTGTAATCATAGAGAACTAATGAATGTGGCGTCGTAGCAAGAGAATCACACCCAACGCATATGCAGCTGGTGGTTTTTCTCGTTGGTTTGCACGGCGGCAACAAAGTGGTATTTGTTTTCATAAGCTCTTCCCCGTTAGCCTCCATGTTTTTCACCACTCCAGTAGGAATAATCCATTTGCACATGTCCCTGCCGGAGACGGCTGTCATCACGTTCTTTCATTACCTGCTTAATCTTGTGCTTCAAGCGCCAAGCAGCATTATAAGAGATTCCCAGTTGGCTCAAGAGCTTAATGGCCGATATGCGATTCTTGGTCTGAGTCATTACATCCTAGAAACCAAGTGGTAAATGGCAGTTTGCCATCTTCCAGAGTAGTGCCTCTGGTTAATGATGTCTGGGGCGGCAGCGGTGGCACTGGCATAGCTCACTGGATTTGAGGGTGCAAAACTCATGGCAACAACACAGAGGATATTCAAACCAATGTGGTGTGGTTCTGTTGATACGATAATGCAGCCGCTAAAACATCAGGGTTTTCGATATATCCGGTAACGAAAAAGAGACGGTTTATCTGGTTATGTAACGTCGTCAAACCAATCACTACATAACACCGTCTATTGTGAACGCATCCTACGCCAATACCATAGATTATGCATTCTTCTCACCAGCTCGTGATCATTTGTACGCTATCATTCAGTACCTTGAATCCACTCTACAACAAGAGCATGGCACCATAGAGAGCTATATCCAGACTGAAGGCAACGAAGTGTTGCGCCTTCTCCTCCAATGGTATCTGGATAAACAGGGTAATGATGAGCCGCAGCAATTGTCGGTAACTGGTAGCGACGGTGAGCAGATCAACCACGTTATAAAAAACACCTCCAGACAACTGACTTGCTTGTTTGGTTTTGTCCTAGTCAGGCGTCGCAGTTACAGCCTGCGGCAGCAATCAAGCGTGTTCCAGCTTGATGCTCAGTTAAACCTAAATGGTGCGGTTGCATTGTTGTATCAAAAGAGCCTCGGCCAAACCAATTCTGGCCGCCCATTTGAAAACCTGGTCTCAGCATTGTTGTTCATGTGTTCATGTGTTCATGTGTTCATGTGTTCATGTGTTCATGTGTTCATGGCCATATTGCCGGAAGAACTCCACAAGGTTCATGCCTTTCTGAAACTAAATTTTGTTTTTGACCGTATGTACCTCCTGTTTCGAAGAAAACCGGTGTCATAAGTCTTGACGAGAATGAGGCTTAGGTTAGAGGGAAACAAAGAATGGTGAACGGTGTCAAGTATGTTCGATCTGTGGAATATTCTTCAACTGATCATTTACGCTTTCTATTACTACCAGTTTCCGCAACATCACTTTATCAAAGGCCTACAGCTCTTTCAGTTTCATATTTTTCCTGACTTTCGTTACCATGTTTAAGCCTTTGTCTTACAATTAGGTTACCAACTTTTCAGAGACATAGCCATTATCTCCATAAATCTAACCCGTTAACTCTTCGATGAGATCTGGTATTGGTTTACGGTCATCGGTGTTAGCCGTTGTTAGATAAAATGATAGAATTTCTCCAAGATGGTAAATGATAAGGTGTAACTCAAAGCCAAACTTCCAACCTGTAGATGTTGTCCACAGTTTAGCCTCTTCACTGAAGACTTGGGGGTTGTTGATCATATGGTTGTTACAGACAACGATGGGCGTAGATTCAATGAATGACAGGTCCGTTGGTTGCACATGCACTGATACTTTAGATAAACCGTCAGTGGTATCAAAGCCTGTTTCATGAGTTCTACAAAGCGATTGTATGATACTAGGTTCGGGAAATAACCTGCTTTAACGTTAGTTCGATGAGATAATCCATTGTGCTACGTAGCTTCAGCCTTTTTGTACATATTCATGTTACAGGAAAAGAGTGATTTGAGTACTTTATTGACTGGCGGAGGCTCAGAAGGAGCCATTGGCACTTTCCAAAAAACATCATCACGCTTCAAGCCCTTAAAATCCAAGAGCTGTAGCCAAAATTGAAGCGTCGAACTCACGTTGATTTATGTTGTGTGATCAGTCGCTGGTCATAGTGCTTGGAATTGCGAAAGGCACTTTGATGGAAATAGATGCTGATGGTCATTATTTCACTGAGAGAGGGCATAGACATTACTGGAAGCTTTTTTGAATGACAGATGGTTTGTCTATGCCACTGTGATTCACATGTTATGCAGAAATCATCCACATCACAGAATACACTGACAATAGATACGTGAGCCTCCAGTTCGTTATCTCTGGTTTGGTATACGAAAGACAGTTAAATAGCGGTGGCTTCCCTGTCTTTCACCATCGAACTCACGTTAAATAGTTACTTGGTGCCAAGTAACTGGTAATTACTTTGGATCAGACATTAACTGTTTTGGGTAGTTATCAGGAGTCACAAATACCAAAGAGGTAAGTACCAGATCTGAAAATGGTGCATTACTAAAATGCATTTCAACAAAGCTGGCAGTCCAACCTGTTGTATTTTGAGGCAGGTGTATACAGCTACTGCAGCTTTTGCCAAGACATTTAAACTTCACTCTGGTACGAGTATAGGGTGAAAGGTCTGTATTTGATTGTACCCTGCGGAAGTCTCTTCCTGATGAATTGGTAGCCTGCCAAAGCCATGCCTTATTTGGCCGTTTGGAAGTATTTATATTCAGAAACTCGCCTTCTTGATTCCATGTCACCCTCGGTAGGGTGCGATTTTGAATAAAGGCTCCGTGGAATGATTCAGTAAGATCGGTGATCAACGAGACATCATCTCGAATGATGTAGTGTCCTTGGTTGGGGAGTACTCTTATCCATTTATCTCCCGGCAAATCATCAAAATACACCTTGCTGGTATCTGGAGGGATAAAGTGATCCCCGGATGCAGTGACCATGAATTTAGGAAGGTTGAGAAATTGTTTGTACTGATAAGGATCAACTATGGAGATTAGCTGGGACATTTCAGACCTTTCTAACATTGCCTTTAGTGGCAGGTAGGGAGAGAGAGCAGGATTGCCTTCCGGGTAGACACTGAAGATATGGTCACTCATCTTTTTCAGGTTCATAAAGTCTGCCACCTGAGGGATCAGGGCTACAACCCGACTATCTTGGGTTGCGGCCAGAGAGGCTGTCCATCCTCTTTTTGATCCTCCGGTAAGTACAAAACCTGTTATGGGGGCTTTGCGGTGCTGCATGATTTCTTCACTGACATTCATGCCGGAAACAGTGGCTTTCACCATGGGGAGCTGTAGAGGCCAGTTATAGTTTTCTTGCGGATTGTTCAGAAACAGCTTCCAAGTGAAGGACACCAGACTATCTTCCTTCAATGGTGGCATGTTCGGAAATTGAAGGAACTGGTTTGGAATATCTTTAAGGTCAATAACAATGGATCTTGTTCTGGCCGCAATTCTGGCAAAGTCTATCTCTGGTTCTGTGTCTGTATTGTCTGTCTGGCTGGTTGGATGAATGATGCCTCCATTAATATACAGTAGTGCTTTATCAAACTGCAGGTTTTCTGGATGGTAGATCATTAACCGATGTTGCCATAAAGGGAAATCAACCGAGGCTTTTTCTCCCTGCTGCCATCTCAGTGACGTCAGATCCACATGAATGATAGAAACACCTGTTGACTGACCATCATGACTAACTGTTTTTGATGAGTTTTGGGAAATAGTCCAGCTGGACTCAGGCTCTTCCTTAAGAAGATAGCATGGAAGGATGTGCTCCATATGATTTGTTAGCCACTCATGAGTACACTGTGCAGGAGTATCCCTGAGATGGTTTCCTGCCGAGATGCCTGTAATTGACATGGCCAGAGTGTATGCTATTAACCAGCGTATTGTGATTTTCATCAAGTTTTATATTAAATTTGGTTGATTGAGTAAGTTACTGTCTGACTGCTTTTCACCACCATAATTAACATTTTCCTGAATCACACTGTCCAAACGGTAAAAGACATTCAGGAAAATCATGCTACAGCCATCCCAGTACCAGATTCATAGTGTGGATCACCTTGGCTTGGTTGCCACAACATGCCTAGAGCTAAAGATAGCTTAATATATTGATGCGCGTATAACCAAGGACTCTGATGCACGGAATGTCACTATCGGACAGGCAGTTGTAGCAATGATTATTAATGGCCTTGGTTTTACGGGTCAAACGCTGTATATGTTTCCAGAATTTTTCAAAAACAAGCCTGTTGATTGTCTGGTTGGAGAAGGCATTCAGCCAGAATATTGAAACGATAAGATTCTTTGATGGGCTCTTGATGACGTGTATGATGTTGGTGTCAGCGAGTTGTATCTGAACCTTGCCATTAAGGTCGTCAATCATCTGAAACTGCCATGCAGGGTATTGAGTCTGCACGGTACTAGCCTACATGTGGATGGTGATTACAAAAGCGATGAAACCCCAGATGACTTGACCAGCATCCATGTCTGCCAAGGCTATAGCAGTGATCACCGTCTTGGCTTGAATCAGGTGGTCTTGCAGTTAATGACCGAGAATCAGGCTGGTATTCCTCTATCCATAGCTCCATGCAGCGGTAATATAAACGACAAAACCTGCTTTAATGGGACCATCAAAAAACACCTCCCCTGCTTCAAAGAGGCTTTGAATCATCGCTACCTAGTAGCGGATGCAGTACTGTATGTTACCGAAACCATTTGGGTGCGGCTCTTTTGATACGACAATGCAGCAGCTAGAACATTATGGTTTTCGATATATCCGGTAACGAACAAGAGATGGTTTTATGGTGATATAACGTTGTCAAACCAATAATTCCATAACGGCGTATCTTGTGAAAGTATCCTACGCCCACATCATAGATTATTAATTCTTCTTACCAGCGCGTAATTATTAGGCCGCTATCATTCAGCATCTTGAATCCACTCTCCAACAAGGGGATGGTCTCATAGAGAGTATTCCAGACTGGAGGCAACAAAGTATGGCGCTTTCTCCTCCATGGGTATCTGGATAAGCAGGCCAATGATGAGCCGCAGTAATCGTCGGTAACGGTGAGCAGAGAAATTACGTCAGGAAAACCCCCTCCAGACAACTGACCAACTTGTTTGGTTCTGTCGTAGTCAGGCGTCGCAGTTACAGCCAGCGGAAGCAATCCAGCGTGTTTCTGCTGGATGCTAAGTTAAACCTAAATACTGACAAGTACTATGATGGCATGAGGGAAAAAATTGTAAGCGATGTGATGTATCGCTCTTATGATCGAATGAGTAAACGACATTGAGTGAGTTGTACAAGTATGGTTGGAAAACAATAAGCTATGCAACTGGTAGCGGATACGGCTTAAGACTTTTAGGTTTTTTACGAACAGCGCAGGGTTGGGTATTTAGCAAACAGAAGACCTGCAGATCCTAAGTTTGGATGGTAAGGGCTTGGTGATGCGCCCGTAAGGGTTGAGAGAATCAACTAGGAAGAACGTGCAAAAGAGTTAGCAACAGATGCAAACCAAGCTAAGTCTTAGAGAGAAGAAAGATCGCAAACGAATGGCACAGGTAGCCACCGTTTATACGGTAACACCCAATCCTCGAACGGCAGAATCTGTCATGGATATGGGTCTGAAGAGCGACAGCGTTGTTAAATTCTGTCCTCCAGCCAAGAATAAGAGAGTGTGGGCCAGTGTAGTAAAGAGAGGCGGAAGCTGTGATGGGTGTGGTTCCCTTGCTACGACGCCCTTTCATTAGTTCTCCCTTCTTACGAAGGTGAGAGCATTCCTTATGAAAGTTCCGATACGCCTGCCAATCTCCACTTTAATTTAGTGAGCGTAGCTTCAACACAGCTTATGTCACTTACAAACTTTACTTTGCCACAGTTAGATTTATATGGTCATTGATCAAATGGCGGCAAACTATATCCACGATGCCACTGGCAATCTGATAGCCAGCATCCAGCTCCTTGTCATAGAAGAGCCTTGGGCAGTTTTTTGAAGATAGTCTGCACACTTATCAATGGCCTCCAGTTTTGTTAGACCTATCTTGCTCGCACTTTGCCGTATTCCCCGAGCCACCTTGTCAGACTCTATCATGAGTATCTTCATGGACTGTTCTGCCATCCAACTTTTAATAGCCTCATCCACCTTGTAGGGTAAGCAGTGACCGGCTTTCCACAGATATTCAAGTATCAAGGTGCTGAATGATAGCGTCCAAATGATAACGAGCTGGTTGGCAGAATTAATAATCGATGGTATTGGGGTAGGATGTGTTTATCAGAGACGGTGTTGTGAAGTTATTGGTTGGACAATGTTATATCACCATAAAACCGTTGCTTTTTTGTTGCCGGACATATTGAAAACCCTGATGTTTGAGCGGCTGCATTGTCGTATCAAAAGAGCCGCACCAAACCTCAATACTGACAAGTACTCTGATGGCATGAGGGGAAAAGTCGTTAGTGATGTGATTGATCGCTCTTATTATCGAACGATTAAACTATATCGTGAGAGTTGTCTAGGTACGGTTGGAAAACGACAGGCTATGCAACTGGTAGCGGATACTACGGCTCAAGCCTGTTAGGCTTTTTACGAACAGTGCAAGGGTAGGATTGAGCAAACAGAAGACCTGCAGATTCTCTGGTTTGATGGTCAGGGCTTGGTGATGCGCCAGGAATGGTTGAGGGAAGCAACTAGGAAGAACTCGCGAAAGAGTCAGCAGAAGTTGCAAACTAAGCTCAGTCCTAGAGAGAAGAAAGATCGCAAGCGAATGGTAGGTAGGCATCGTTTGTACAGAAAAACCCAATCCTCGAACGGCAGAATCGGTCATGGATATGGATCGGAAGAGCGACGACGTTGTTAAATTTCGTTCTCCAGCGAAGAATAAGATAGTGTGGGCTGGTGTAGAAAGAGAGGTGGAAGCCGTTATAGAAGAAGCTTTAGAGGAAGCGCTCAGGCTAGATCCTAAGCAGAAACGGCAGTGGGTCATTGTTATTGATGGGCACCATCACTAGCGGAAACTGATTACCGAGATTATGAAAAAGAATGGAGTTAAGGCAACTATCATCATGGACTTTATCCATGTATTTGAATATCTGGGGAAAGCCGATCACTGCTTACCATACAAGGGGGAAGAGGCTATTAAAAGCTGGGTGGTAGAAGGGTCTCTGAAGATACTCAGGGGAGAGTATGACAAGGTGGCCCGTGGAATCCGGTAAAGTGCGAGAGAGAGGTCCTCCAAAACTGGAGGCCATTGATAAGTGTGCAGACTATCTGCAAAAAAACCGTCCAAGCTCTACTATAACAAGGTGCTGGATGCTGGCTATCCGATTGCCAGTGGGGTTATGGATGGAGCTTGCCGCCATTTGCTTAATGACCGTATGGATCTACCCGAGGCCAAGTGGAGTCTGCAAGGGGCAGGTGCTGTGTTGAAGCTACGCTCTCTAGATTCAAGTGTAGATTGGTAGGCGTATTGGAACTTCCATAAGGAATGCTCTCGCCTTTGTAATTATGGAAAACTAATGAATGTGGCGTCGTAGCAAGGGAACCACACCAGACGGAGTTTAACAATGTTGTCGCTCTTCAGATCCATATCCATGACCGATTCTGTCGTTCAATGATTCGGGTTTATTGTATAAACGGTGGCTACCTGTGCCATTCGTTTGTGATCTTTCTTCCCCCCATAACTGAGCTTGGTTTGCGGCTTCTGCTGACTCTTTTGCGTGTTCTTCTTGGTTGCTTACCTCAATTCTTCCGGGCGTATCTCACTAGGCCATTACCGTCGGAACTGAGGATCTGTAGGTTTTTGTTTGCCCAATCCCAACCTTGCGCTGTTCGTCCAAAGCCTCAAAGTCTTGAGCTGTATTCGTTACTAGTTGCATATTCTGTCGTTTTCCAATCATAGCGCGGTACCTCTCACGATGTTGTTTAATCGTTCGATCATAAGAGCGATACATCACATCGCTTACAATTTTTTCCCTCTTGCCATCATAGTACTTGTCAGTATTTAGGTTTAACTGAGCATCCAGCGGAAACACGCTGGATTGCTTACGCTGTTTGTAACTACGATAGAACCAAACAAGTTGGTCAGTTGTCGGGAGGTATTTTTTCTGACGTGATTTCTCTGCTCACTGTTACCGACGATTGCTGCGGTTCATCATTGGCCTGCTTATCCAGATACCCATGGAGGAGAAAACGCAATACTTTGTTGCTGCCAGTTTGGATATAGCTCTCTATGGTGCCATGCTCTTGTTGGCGAGTGTATTATAAGGTGCTGAATAATAGTGTCCAAATGATCACAAACTGGTGAAAAGAATGAATAATTGAGTGTATTGGTGCAGGATGTGTTCACAAGAGACGGGGTTATGAAGTTATTGGTTTGACAACGTTATATCACCATAAAACCGTCTCTTTTTTGTTACCTGCTATATCGCAAACTATGATGTTTTAGTGGCTGTATTGTCGTATCAAAAGAGCCGGCACAGCCGTGATAGAAGAAGCTTTCGAGGAAACGCACAGGCTAGATACAGAGCATACACGGCAGTGTGCCATTGTTATTGATGGGCAGCCTCGTCAGCGGAAACTGATTACCAAAATTATGAAAAAGAAGGGAGTTAAGGCAACCCTCATCATGGACTTTATCCATGTACTTGAATATCTGTGGAAAGTCGGTAACTCCTTACACGACAAAGGGGATGAGGTTATCGAAAGCTGGGTGATAGAACGGCCCTGAAGATACTCAGGGGGAGTCTTACAAGGTGGCTAGGGGAATCAGGCAAAGTGCAAGCAAGAGTGGTCTGCCATAATTGGAGGCTATTGATAAGTGTGCAGACAATCTTCAAAAAAATCGTCCTAGGCTCTGCTACGACAAGGCGCTGTATGCTGTCTATTAGACTGGCAGTGGAGTAATAGAGGTAACTTGCCGCCATTTGATCAATGACCGTATTGATCTACTAGGGGTGAAGTGGAGTTTGCAAGGGGCATAGGCTGTGTTGACGCTACGCTCACTGGATTCAAGTGGAGATTGGCCGCCGTATTGGAACTTCCATAAGAAATGCTCTCGCCTTCGTAATCATGGAGAACTAATGAATTGGGCGTCGTAGCAATGGAACCACCCTAAAATGATTTATGATGATAAAAAATATGGGATGACATCACTATGTCCAGTAAGACATGATAAGTGTTTAAATTCCTCTGATTCCTCGGCTAGGAGGAACCAGTTAATCTGAGATCTGTCTGAATTCATCAATTTCAATTGATAGAAATATGGGTGAAATATGTAATCAACCTGAGTTCTACGTTCAGAAAGTCATTGGTACACCTTCTGTTAGTACTGAAACATCAATATGTCGCTTTCTGGGCTGCTATGCATAGGCAATCAATCCTGCCATCAGGTTTACAGCAAAGTTAAATGGTGAACGATGTCTAGTATGTTCGATCTGCGTAATATTCTTCGACTGATCATTTATGCTTTCTATTACTGCCAGTTTCCGCAACACCCCTTTATCAAAGGTCTTCAGCTCCTTTGGCTTCATATTTTTCCTGATTTTTGTTACCAAGTTCAGGCTTTTCTCCTGCAACCAAACTACCAACTGCTCAGAGACATAGCCTTTATCTCCATAAATCCAACCGGTAACTCTTCGATGAGATCTGGTACTGATTTATGGTCATGGGTGTTAGCTGTTGTCAAGCACAATGATAGAATTTCTCCAAGATGGTTAATTATGAGGTGTAACTTGAAACCAAATTTTCAACCTATAGACGTGTTTCCCGTTTAGCTTTTTCACTGAAGACTTTGTGGCTGTTGATCAGATGGTTGTCACAGATAACTATGGGCGTCGATTCAATGAATAACAGGCCAGTGAGTTTCCACATGCACTGAGACTTTAGATAAACCGTAAGCGGTATCCAAGCGTGTTGCATTAGTTTTACAAGGCGATTGCAGGATACTAGGTTCGGGAAATAGTCTGATTGATGTTGTGTGATAAGTCGCTGGTAATAGTACTTGAAATTGCGAAAGACACTCTGATGTAAATAGATGATGATGGTCATTATTTCACTGAGCGATAGCATGGATATCACTGGAGGCTTTTTTGAATGGCAGGTGAGTTGTCTAAGCCATTGTGATTTAAATGTTATGCAGAAATCATCCGCATCACAGAATACACTGACAATAGACACGTGAGCCTCTAGTCCGTTATCTCTGGTTTGGTATTCGAAAGATAGCTAAGTGGTTTGGGCTCAACTGTCTCTCACCATCGAACTCACGTTGATTACGAAGTCGATAGCATTCCTTATGGAAGTTCAAATACGCCTGCCAATTTCCACTTAAATCCAGTGAGCGTAGCTCCAACGTAGCCTCTGCCACTTGCAAACTAACTTTGGTGTGGTTCTTTTGATCCGACAATGCAACCGCTAAAGCATCATGGTTGTCGATATATCCGGTAAAGAAAAAGAGACTGGTTTATGGTAATATGACGGGGTCAAACCAATAACTAACGTTAGTTAGACGCTTCAGTTTTGGCTACAGCCCATGGCTTTTAATGGTTTGAGTCATAGTAATGTTTTGTGAAAAGTGCTCAAATGCTCCTTGGAAACATATGCCAGCCCATGAAGTACTCAAATCACTCTTTTTCTGTAACATGAATATGTACAAAAAGACTGAATCCTATGTAGCGCAATGGATTATCCCATCTAACTCAAGTTAGGCGTTATTATAGGGTTTCCAGAGTTTGGTAATATGATCGTATTGGTTGGAGCCATTGAAAATAAGGGAATGTTCGCTTTGTCGGGAAAGTAAGAAAAGTCGAACATCGCGCTTCTTTCATTTAATCGGCATCGCTGAATAGGCAAGGCTTTAAAACAAAAAGTTGATGTATGTGGTGCTTATTGGAAGTTGCTGCAAAATACCACGGTTATTGCGTTTTGCATCAACCTGTTAGGGGAATAGTTAATTAACGATTAGCCGTCCAGTTTCTGCTTCATAATCTGGTTAACCATACTTGGGTTTGCCTTGCCTTTGGAGGCCTTCATGCATTGGCCAACAAAGAATCCAATCATTTTACTGCGCTTGTCTTCAGGAGCTGCGCGATAGTTCTTAATCTGCTGGTAATTGTTTGCCAGAACTTCATCGATCATAGCTTCAATGGCACCAGTATCGGTAACCTGCTTGAGCCCTTTTTTCTCGATAACCTCATCGGCAGTGTTGCACTCACCATGCCAGAGCACTTCAAAGACCTCTTTAGCGATCTTGCCTGAAATGGTGTTGTCTTTGATGCGCTTGATCAGGCCTCCAAGCATTTCAGCAGTTACTTGGCTTCCAGTAATACTGTTATTGTTCCGGTTCAGGACCTTGGACAGTTCACCCATAATCCAGTTGGCAGAAAGCTTGGCATCATCACTGGCTATGACAGCCGCTTCAAAATAGTTTGCTGTTGCCTGATCAGCTGAAAGAATCTCGGCGTCATAGTCGCTCAAGCCGAAATCAGTGATAAACCGTGCTTTCTTAGCATCCGACATTTCAGGCATTTCAGCCTGTAGTTTTTCAAGACGGCTGTCGTCAATGATAACGGGAAGCAGGTCCGGACATGGGAAGTAACGGTAGTCGTTGACTTCCTCTTTCCCTCGCATGGCTCGAGCTTTCCCTGTATCACCATTATAGAGACGGGTCTCTTGGATAACGGTTCCGCCATCTTCAATCAGTTCAATCTGGCGTTCTACTTCCTTGAAAATAGCCGCTTCCATAAATTTAAAGGAGTTCAGATTTTTGGTTTCTGTGCGGGTGCCAAGTTCTTTTTGGCCCTTTGAACGAACAGAGACGTTTACATCAAAGCGCATGGACCCCTGTGACATTTCACCATTACAGATACCCAGCGTGGTGACGATAGAGTGCAGCTTTTTAGCAAAAGCTACCGCCTCTTCTGCAGTGCTAATATCAGGTTCAGTAACAATCTCAATCAGTGGTGTACCGGCACGGTTCAGGTCGATACCACTCATGCCATGGAAGTCTTCGTGCAGGCTTTTCCCTGCATCTTCCTCCAGATGGGCATGGTGGATTCGAATGCTCTTTGTAGAGCCATCAGTCAGTGTAATGTCTACATGGCCGGTACCGATAATGGGTTTTTCCAGCTGAGTGGTCTGATAGCCTTTCGGCAGGTCTGGGTAGAAGTAGTGTTTACGCTCGAAGACGTTGACCTTGTTTATATCAGCATCAATGGCCAGACCAAATTTAATTGCCATATTGATGGCTTCTTCATTGACTGCTGGCAGGACGCCAGGCAGACCAAGGTCTACTGCACAGGCATGAGTGTTAGGTGCAGCACCAAAAGCAGTGGGTGCACCTGAAAAGATCTTGGTTTTGGTGGCTAGCTGGACATGAACCTCCAGTCCGATAACGGTTTCCCATTGCATGTTAATTTGTCCTATACCATTGTTGGAGATTTCTGGTGCCAGTCTGTAGCTTGCTGGAAGCGGTGACCAATATTCAGTAAACGGGCTTCGTCAAAGTGCTGACCAATAACTTGGAGACCCACCGGGCGATTGTTTGCCATGCCTACTGGAATAGATAAACCAGGCAGACCTGCCAAGTTAACCGACAGTGTATAGATATCAGACAGATACATGGCTACCGGGTCATTGCTCATGGAGCCAATATCGAAGGCTGATGTTGGCGCATTTGGTCCCATGATAACATCACACTCTTTGAATGCGTTGAGGAAATCATCACGAATCATCCTGCGGATCTGCTGGGCTTTACGGTAATAGGCATCGTAATAACCAGCAGAAAGGGCATAGGTGCCAACAAGAATACGACGTTTTACTTCTTCACCAAAACCTTGACTGCGGCTACGGATGTAGAGATCCATCAGGTCCTTTGGATCTTCGCAGCGGTATCCAAAACGAATTCCGTCAAAGCGTGAAAGGTTGGATGAAGCTTCTGCCGGTGCGATGATATAGTAGGCAGGAATGCACAGCTCAGTATTAGGTAAGCTGACTTCCTTCACTTTTGCACCGAGCTTTTCATATTCGACAATAGCGTTGCGAATCTGTTGCTCTACTTCACTGGTCAGTCCGGTGGTGAAGTACTCTTTTGGCAGGCCAATAGTCAGACCTTCCAGGGAGTCATTAAGGGTTGCAGTGTAGTCTGGTACTTCACGGTCTAGGCAGGTAGAGTCCATGGTGTCGAAACCAGCCATGGTATTCAGCATGATAGCGGCGTCTTCCGCAGAGCGGGTCATAGGGCCAGCCTGATCTAGGCTGGAAGCGTAAGCTACCATGCCATAACGAGATACTCTTCCGTAAGTTGGTTTTAAGCCGGTAATACCACAATGAGATGCTGGCTGGCGGATAGATCCACCGGTATCGGTGCCTGTGGCACCAGCTGCCATTAATGCGGCTACTGCTGCGGCTGAACCACCGGATGATCCTCCAGGGATGGCTGATTTATCCCATGGGTTTTTGACGGGACCATAATGGCTGTTCTCATTGGAAGAGCCCATGGCGAACTCATCCATATTGGTTTTGCCGAGCATTACAGCTCCGGCATCTTTTAATTTACCGGTTACTGTTGATTCGTATGGGGCAATAAAGTTGTCCAGCATCTTTGATCCGCATGAGGTTTTTACGCCTTCTGTGCAAAATAGGTCTTTATGGGCAACGTGGATGCCGGTCATGGTGCCTGCATTGCCACTGGCGCGACGTTCATCGGCTGCTTTTGCCTGTTTCATGGCTATTTCTTCAGTGACAGTGATATAGCTATTAATGTCGCCATCAAACTGTTTGATTTGATCAAGATAACTTTTCGTCAGCTCGACGCTGGATATTTCGCCACTGGCTAATGCCCGGCTTTGTTCTGCTATGGTTTTGTCGTACATGGGATTCGGTCTGTTGGAAGACGTTTTGGTATTGAAGAGGCTCTGGTTATACCAAGCTCAGTGCAGTTACTATGGAAATAATGTCACATCGGCTTTTCTACCATTTTAATATTCAGTTTATCGGCTCTGACATCTTTGGCTTGGTTATCGCATTACTCAATAACGCGAGGTACCAGAAAGAGGCCTTCTTCAACGGCAGGAGCACAACTTTGTAGCTGTTCACGTTGATTGCCTTCTGTCACTTCATCAGCCCGTAGTCTCTGGGTTGCGTCTAGGGGGTGAGCGAGGGGCTCAACTCCATGAGTGTCTACGGCCTGTATTCTATCAACCAGCTCCAGTATGCTGCTGATAGCGGTGGTTGTTGCTTCCACTGCATTATCGTCAATGGACAGACGTGCAAGGTGTGCAACCTTTTTGACTCCAGCGGCGTCGATGGTCATTGGTTTGATTTCTCCATTAATAAATAGCAATGAGCAAAAAGTTCACTCATTGGATAACCAAGTTATGAAAATGGCAATCACATTGCAGATCATAATGCAATGTTCGACTTTTTTAGCGACCATAGAAGTTGAAAATCCATACTTACCAATGGCGTAGCGTAAATAGTGTACGTTAGCGCAACATAATTATGCTTAATATATAGGATATCGACGTGTAAGTTTGGCGTTATTCTCGGTTTTCCAGAGTTTGGTCATATTGTCGTATTGGCTGAAGCCCTTAAAAATCAGGTAATGTTCGACTTTTAGGGAAAGTAAGACAAGTTGAACATCGCGTGATAATATCATTTCTAAATAAATACAAGGCTAATGTATGGGCTGGTCACTTATTTCTCAAGGGTTTCATGAATAGGGATGCGGTAAGTCATATGAGTTCTTTCTATAGCTGTAGGAAAGGTAACCAGAGTGTTGGTTGCTGTAAAAATAAAATGCTACCAGTTGGAAAAATACATAGACAGCTACCAGATTTTTCGGTAAATCCCAGTAACGGATACTTTGCCAGAATGCTTTCGCTGATGTGAATGATTCAGGCACAATTCCCACAGAGCACAATTGCTGCTTGCCCTCTGGAGACAGCATTGTTAGAGTTTCTAAAATTACCCAAGCCTTGAATCAAGGTACACCATAACATGCTGAAAAGGTTACGTGGCCTGTTTTCCAGCGATCTATCGATCGATCTTGGAACTGCCAACACACTGGTCTATGTCCGTGAAAAGGGCATAGTGTTAAATGAACCATCAGTGGTTGCTATCCGCAATCTAGGCACCCAGAAGAGCGTGGTGGCAGTTGGTACCGATGCCAAGCGTATGCTGGGTCGGACTCCTGGCAATATCACCGCAATACGCCCAATGAAGGATGGCGTCATTGCAGACTTTGATGTCTGTGAACGAATGCTTCAGCACTTTATTAATAAAGTGCATGAAAACAGTTTTATTCAGCCCAGTCCGAGAGTCTTGGTCTGTGTGCCATGCAAGTCAACCAAGGTTGAAAAGAGGGCCATCCGTGAATCGGTACTCGGTGCTGGGGCTAGGGAAGTGTATTTGATTGAAGAGCCTATGGCCGCCGCCATTGGTGCTGGACTGCCCGTTGAAGAAGCCAGTGGCTCTATGGTGGTGGACATTGGTGGTGGTACTACTGAGATTGCGATTATATCCCTCAGTGGGGTGGTTTATGCCGAATCTGTGCGCATAGGCGGTGACCGCTTTGATGATGCGATTGTGACGTATGTTCGTCGCAACTATGGTAGCCTGATCGGTGATGCTACCGCTGAACGTATAAAGCAGGAAATTGCTATCGCTTATCCAAGTGATGAGTTGTTGGAAATTGATGTGCGTGGCCGTAATCTGGCGGAAGGTATTCCACGGAGCTTTACCCTGAACAGTGGTGAGATTCTGGAAGCGCTTCAGGAGTCATTGACGGCAATTGTTCAGGCCGTGAAAAGTGCGCTGGAGCAGTCTCCACCTGAATTGGCTTCAGATATTGCTGAGCGTGGTCTGGTACTGACAGGTGGTGGTGCATTGTTGCGTGATCTGGATAAACTCATCAGTGAAGAAACCGGTTTGCCAGTTTTGGTTGCTGAAGACCCTCTTACCTGTGTGGCCCGTGGCGGTGGTAGGGCGATTGAGATGATGGATAAACACCGTATGGATCTTTTATCCACTGATTAATCAGATGCTACAGTCTTTGGTGGGCAAAATTTAGCCTTATTATAACTGTTGCTCAGTCAGTTTTAGGAGTCTTGCTGTCATGGGGCAAGTTTGCGCAGCCATGTAACCAAGCCTTGATACCATTGCTTTCAAATCAAAGCACCGGTTGAATCGATAACAGTAATCAGCAAGGTATCTTGGCATATGCTTTTGGTTAATATTCTGGTAACTGCCTTTCAGAGAATTTTTGACGTTCCCGATCATGGTGTTGACCCATGTAAACAACTCATTAGCCATCGATTCGTGACTACCACCTGTCACCATTGCTGGATGTTGGTGTAAGGCATAGGCTATTCCTGTGAATGCACCTAGGTCATCACTGACAACACAGTAGGTATGATCGACGAGTTACGTTTGCGCTCTTTGCGTCCAGAGTTCCAGTACCTTTTCCCGGCAACAGGTGAACATGCTGAAATGCATACAGCGATGGTTTTCCTAGTTGGTGCACGGTGGCAACAAAGGGGTGTTTGTTTTCATGACATCTCTCTAGTTTGCCTCCAAGTTTGGCACCTCTACAGTAGGAATCATCCATCTGCACATGTCCCTACAGGGGACGTCTGTCATCCCGTGTTTTCATTACATGCATAAGCTTGTGCTTCAAGCTGTCAAGCAGCATCATAATAGGTTCCATGCTATCTCGAGAGCTCCATGGCCAATATGTCATTCTTGGTCTGAGTCATAAAAAACATGCCTAGAAACCAAGTGGTAAATGGCAGTTTGATAGCTTCCAGAAAGGTGCCACTGGTCAATGATGTCTGGTGGTGGAGGCAGCGGTTGCACTGGTAGAGCTCACTGGTTTGTATGGTGCAATACTACCGGCATCAACACAGATGACATTAAAACCCATTCGGCCACCGGCATTTGAAAAACTGGTTCCAGCAGTGTTGTTTTTGGCCATATGGCTGCAAGAACTCCACAAGGCTCATGCCTTTATGAAACTGGATTTTGTACTTGGCCATGATGTACCTCCTACTTCGAGGAAAATCTGTGTCGTGAGTTTAGACGAGAATGATGCTTAGGATGGATGGCAACCATGAAATTTATTTGGCCCATGCCCAGCAATATTCCCTGTGGAGATATTGCCGATTTGCTATTTTAACGTGAGTTCGATGAGATCATCCCTTGCGCTACATAGGCTTCAGCCTTTTTGTACATATTGATGTTACAGGAAAATAGTGATTTAGTACTTTATTGGCTGGCAAAGACCAAGAAGGAGCCATTGGGCACTTTTCAAAAAACATCACTAAGCCAAAAGCCCTTAAAATTTAAGGCTGTAGCCAAAATTGAAGCGTCGAACTTATGTTATTTCAGCCTGCATCAGGCAAAGTTGATTATTGTTGTTTTAATCAGTTACTCGGTTCCTGTTGTGTCTATACCATTGGGTTTCAGAGGTTTTTATACATGGTCGTTGAGAATTATTATTACTTCAAACAGTGGATCGCTGGGAAATGCCAGTCTCGCTAGGCTGACAGCACAGTTTTTGTAAGCCATCATAACCTGTAAGGGTGGGGTAATTTACAAATGGCATTTTTGACGTAAGTAACGTACTGAGGCTTGGTAAGGAGTAGGTTATTAAACCGATTTTTAGTCAAGGCCAGTCACTGGTTACAAGATTTGTTTTGCTAGTCATTTTATCACTGGCACTGTTGTATTTTGATCATAGCTATCGAGCATTGTCACAGGTTCGCCAATGGTTGACTGTCGCCGCTACTCCAGTTCTATTCCTTGCGGACTTGCCCGGGCGTATCTGGGGAACAGCATCACAAGTTGTTGTATCGCATAATGAGTTGTTGCAGGAAAATGCCCGGCTGAAAGCCAGAAACCTGATTCTTGAACAGAAAGTTCAGAAGTTGGCGTCACTTACAGCACAGAATATTCGCTTGAGAGAGTTGTTGAACTCTTCTGAACTGGTGGATGAGCAGGTGCTGGTCTCTGAAGTTGTCGGTGTTGATCCTGACCCATTCAGGCATCGTGTGGTTATTAATAAAGGTTCTTTCGACAAAGTCTATGAAGGCCAAGCTATTTTGGATGCTCACGGTGTCATGGGGCAGGTGGTTGAAGTCAGCCCAGTTAGTAGTAGGGTATTGATGCTGACTGATTTGGCTGCGCGAGTCCCTGTTCAGAATAACCGGACAAAGTATCGAGCTATTGCCGCAGGCACTGGCCGGACAGACCGTCTTGAGTTGTTGCACATTCCGATTACAGAGGATTTTCAGGAAGGCGACCTGCTAACCAGTTCCGGTCTTGGTGGTATCTATCCGGAAGGTTATCCCGTCGGTGTGGTTACTCATGTCAGGCATAAGTCTGGTGATGCTTTTGCCACTATTGAGGTTCAGCCTCTGGCAGTAGTGAACCGAAGCAGGGTTGTGCTTCTTGTTTTTCGTGAAGTCACTGATCTGATTGAGTCAATGGAGCTGGTAGAGCCAGTAAAAAAACCGGAATCGATTAAAATGTCTAATGAGGGGCAGGCGTTATGATTCAGCAGCCTAATGCCCACTGGGTTGTATGGATGACCCTGCTGTTTGCTGCGATGTTCAGCATCATGCCATTGCCAGAGTGGTTATCACTGATTCGCCCAGCATGGGTACCTCTTGTCGTCCTTTACTGGGTTTTGGCGTTACCTGAACGATTCGGTTTGTTATTTGCCTTTGTCACTGGCTTGTTGCTGGATGTGTTTCAGGGAAGCCTGTTTGGCCTTAACTCCCTTGGCATGTTGATGGTTGCATTTATTGTACGCAGCCTGCATCGGAGACTGAGGTTGTTTCCTGTCTGGCAGCAGGCATTTATGGTGTTTTTAATGGTTGGTTTTTACCAGTTATTAATTCTTTGGGTGCGTAGTGCAGCTGGGGATACGATTCCATCAGTCTGGTATCTTTTTCCTTCCGTTTCCAGTGCTTTGATCTGGCCTTGGGTTATGTCCGGGTTACGCTTTTTGAGGCGTTATTTTCGCGTAGTGTAGCCCTATGCTATATTGGCTCAGGTATCGAATAAATAACGTGAGTTCACGAGATAATCCCTTGTGTTACATAGGATTCAGCATTTTTGTACATATTCATGTTACAGGAAAAGAGGGATTTGAGTACTTTATTGGCTGGCAAAGGCTTCGAAGGAACCATGGGCACTTTTCAAAAAACAGCACTATGTCTCAAACCATTAAAATCCAAGTGCTGTAGTCAAAATTGAAGTGTCTAACTCACGTCAAATAGTTGAACATGATCTATCTCGTTTCTCAGTCCCATCGCCGGGGGTAAGTACTTAAACGGATAGGTATACCATTTCAAAAATTGATTTGTAAAATTGATGAAACGCTATCCCTGCAGGAAGCTACCTCTGGCTATACACTGAGAATGGCTCGGGGAAAAGCAAGTGCTGGTTGGCAGGAAGTCCTGATGTAGGCTCAGAAAAAATGCCTCTGATGCCGCAGATACGACGGTTGTATGCAGTAATCTGATCATTGGTAAGCCTATGGATGCAAAAGATGCTCGTTGTATGTTGAAGATGCTTTCAGGTAACCAACATCAGGCGATGATGGCTGTGGGCGTAACGGCTGTAGCAAAGTACTATTCAGAGCTTTATGGCACTAATGTTGTGTTTGATAAGTTGATTGATCCGTTGGTTGAAGATTATATTGCAACCGATAGGCCACCGGATAAAGCAGGTGCATACGGTATGCAAGGTTAAGGTGCGGTTCTGGTTGCCAGTATAGCCGGTAGCTATTTAGCGGTGGGTTGGGCTGCTGTTAATGGAAACTTACCACCTCCTCGGCCATTTTAACATTCCAGTTTGGAAAGTTTAATGACGTGAGTTCGACGAGATAATCCCTTGCGTTACATAGGCTTCAGTCTTTTTGTGCATATTCATGTGACAGGGAAAGAGAGATTTTAGTACTTTAATTGGCTGGCAAAGGCTCAGAAGGAGCCATTGGGCACTGAGCACTTTTCAAAAAACATTACTATGACTCAAGTCATTAAAATCCAAGGGCTGTAGCCAAAATTGAAGCGTCTAACTCACGTTAATGGGTATATGCCTTTATTCTGTACTTTAACGTTTGGATGAAGGCTCTAGCCCATTCAATAATTTCAGTAAGGAAGCTGCAGTCATCTTTCGCTTGAAAGTCTCTTGGGACAGTTTTTGGTATAAAGTTTGTCAGGAAGCAAAAAATTACACCGATTACTGTTATGATCGAACCAACTGGTTTGTATTTCTTCTGGTACATCAGCTCAACTAAAGGATTGGTGGCAGTGTATTGACCTGTGGTGCCTCAATTTTTGGACAGTCTCCTAGGCATTACAGGTCAATGCATTAAAGGAATTGAGGGACTGGGATGAGCGCAGAAATTCTCATGAATATCACACCCATGGAATCACGGGTGGCTCTGGTTGAAAATGGGGTGTTACAGGAGATCTATGTCGAGCGGGCTCGTAGTCGCGGGATTGTTGGTAATATTTATAAAGGTAAGGTCGTTCGGGTTCTGCCTGGTATGCAGGCTGCTTTTATCGATATTGGTCTTGAGCGGGCTGCGTTTATCCATGCCAGTGAAATTGCGCCAAGACAGGAAAAAAGCAGTGAGGATACTCAGGAACGTCCTATCTATGAGCTGGTACATGAAAGCCAGTCTCTGGTGGTTCAGGTAACTAAAGACCCGCTCGGTACCAAAGGGGCTCGTTTAACGACACATATTTCAATCCCTGCCCGCTATCTGGTACATATGCCAAAAAACGATCATGTTGGTATTTCCCTTCGCATTGAAGATGTTGAGGAACGAGAGCGCTTGCGACAGCTGGTGGAGTCATGCCTTGGTAGTCAAAATGAAAGCCCTTATGAATATTCTGCAGATCTAGGCGGCTTTATTTTGAGAACTGCAGCTGAAGGTATTGGTGAAGCTGAAGTTTGGGCGGATATTCTTTTTCTGCGCAGACTGTGGGAAACCATTGAAGAAAATATCAAGGATAGCAAGGCTCCAGCTACGGTTTATGAGGATCTTCCTCTGCATCTCAGAACCATGCGAGACCTAGTAAATCACAATATTGAGAAAATTCGCATTGACTCTCTAGAAACGTTTGAAAAAGTTTCCAAGTTTGTGAAGAAGCTGGTGCCGGAGATCGATGGTCGGGTGGAATACTATCCTGGTGAACGCCCAATCTTTGACTTATTCGGTGTTGAAGATGAAATTAATAAGGCGTTAAGTCGTAAGGTTCAGTTGAAGTCAGGAGGATATTTGATACTTGATCAAACTGAGTCAATGACGACTATTGACGTTAATACCGGAGCATTTGTTGGTCACCGTAATTTGGAAGAGACTATATTCAAAACCAATCTTGAGGCTGCTGTGGCTATTGACCGTCAGCTCAGGTTACGGAATCTTGGTGGTATTATTATCATCGACTTTATTGATATGGAAGATTCGGAACACCAGCGTCAGGTTCAGCGAGCTTTTGAAAAAACGATGGAACAGGACCATGCCAAGACCAACTTTACTGGTGTCAGTGAATTGGGGCTGGTGGAGATGACTAGGAAGCGAACACGGGAGTCATTGGAGAATGTTCTGTGTGAACCATGTCCAACCTGTGAAGGCCGTGGCACACTGAAAACTGCAGAAACGGTATGCTACGAAATCTTCCGGGAAATTCTCCGGGCTGTTCGGGCATACGACGGTGACAGTTATATGGTGCTTGCATCTGAGTCGGTCATTGACCGTCTACTGGATGAAGAGTCTAATAATGTGGCTGACCTTGAAGAGTTTATTCAAAAAACGATTCGTTTTCAGGTAGAGCCAATTTATACCCAAGAGCAGTTTGATGTAGTTCTGGTTTAATTGGCCATTTTGATACTTTTACGTATGCCCAAATGATTTGGAGTTGCTGCGTGGTGGCAAGTGAGCGAAGCCATGGAGCTTAGAGAAACTAAGTTCCCTAGCCGGACTGGAGCTCCAGTAAGTGATCGTAGCCAACAAACTAGTAACTTCATAAGGTGGCTGGTGTATAAGTGCGGTTTCTCACTGAGAGTGAGGAGCCGCATTTTGTTTTTGAAAATACTGTTTATTTTGTAATGGTCATTATTGAGCTGTGGTTGAGGTTTCATTGATAGTCACTTCTGTTTTGCGGCTGTTTGATTTTGGACAGGCTTATGTTTGTCAGGGCAGGGCCACGGTTGTTAAAGCTTATTTTAAACAGCCTTAAGCGGACTATTACGCACAGTCAGAATTCAGAGGGTGTAAAGACACGATCTGGCGGCGTGTGTCTGCTTAATAGTCTGATGAACTGGAGCTTGAGGCTCCTGATCATAGGATTGACCATTCTGGTGGTTATGGTTGCCTTTGGGCGTTTGATGTTTAGTACATTGCCTGTCTTGCAGCCTGAACTCTCCCGTTTTCTCAGTGATCGCTTAAATGCTGACCTTCAGATTGAGTCCGTGACTACCAAATGGAATAACGGGGAGCCTTGGTTGTCACTGCGCGGTTTGACACTTAAGGGAAAAGATGCGGATGTTACAGGCTTCAGTATTGAACAGCTGGATATGGAGCTGAGCCTTAGGGAGTCATTACTTCATTGGGCGCCTGTATTTACCTATCTGGAAATCAAAGGGGTGCGTATTGATCTGGTCCATGTGGATGGAGCCAGATGGACACTCTCTGGCATCCAGCAGATTGCCGGCTCATCATTACAAACTACGGAATATCGCAAAGGCTCTTTACTTGAGTGGTTGTCTCTTCAACATATGGTTGATATCCGCAACATTCAGTTGAATCTAAGTAAGGCTAATGGCGATAGCAGTGGTATTAATGGCCGTTACTTGACGGTATTGACGGATGATAATCGAAAAGACCTGTTCGCTCGGCTTGAGGTTGGCAGTGGTTACCTTGAAGTAGAAGGCAGTGGCATTTCCAGTCGAGGCTTATTTTCACAGTGGGATGGTGTCGCGAAAGCCAGTGACCTTAATGCTGAACAGTTCTGTGCATTGTGGGCTGGCTGTTATGATGATGTATTGGTTGCCATGGTTGAGTTGGATACTAGGTGGCGCTATGACAATGAGAACTGGCAGGTGCAGGGGCGTGTTGCGTCTCCGGATGTATCTTATCTTGATCATTCCGGAAGCCTGAGCAATCTTTCAGGGCAGGCGGAGCTATTTGTTCAGGGTGAGAGAGAGTCTAGCTGGCAGCTCTGGCTGAATGATCTGCAATTGGAAAACCGCTTGCATAATGGTGTTACCTATCGATGGGAAAACAGTTGGTACCTGACCGGTGGTCGAACAGATGAGTATACGATTACTGCTGCGACAGAAGAGCTGGATCTTGATCTGCTTAAGCGCTGGCTTCTGGATACTGATGCATTACCAAAACCGGTTGCTGATCTGGTAGATACTCTGAACCCAAAAGGTCAGCTAAATGATCTCGCTATTCGCTTCTTCCCTTCGCGAAAACCCTTAGATTTTGATTTGAGTGCTCATTTGGATAATGTGTATGTTGATGCTTGGAATGGTGCTCCTTCAGGAGGTAATGTCAGTGGTCAATTAAGGATGAACCTCTTACATGGGTATCTGGATCTTGATACCAAGGATTTTCAGCTGGGTTTTCCTGAACTGTTTCTGGAACCATGGATATTCAATAAAGCCCAAGCTCGACTTTATTGGGATGTTATAGACGGCTTTTATATTCTGAGGTCTGATGATCTTGTCCTGAATGGACTTGAAGGTGATTTAAAAGGTAAGTTAAGGCTGGATGTTCCATTAAAGTGGAATGAAGGTGGAATGCTAGATATGGCGCTTACCGTTGGTATTAGTAATGGAGATGCTCGATATACTGGGAAATATCTGCCTGCGCTGATGCCTATGAATAGTGATCTGACTGATTGGCTGGATACTGCGATTCGTAAAGCAGATATTTCTGCTGGTGGCTTTATTTATAACGGTGCCCTTGTTGGAGGTGATAGTCCTCAGGATTCCAGTTGGGGACTGTTCTTGGATATTAGCAATGGTGAACTGGATTATGAGCCAGACTGGCCTGCCATTACAGCACTAACAGGACAGGTTTATGTAAATGACGACCTAGTTGAAGTGTTGGTTGAAAGTGCAGAATCAGCAGGTGGCAAGCTGGATAATATTGTGGCCAGAGTACCATTGGAAGGTGAGTCGGTTCTCAAAATCAGTAGCCATCTGAATGCAGATGGTGAAACATTGAAATACTTTCTTACGCAAACACCGATCAATGACTGGATTGGGGGTGAGGCCAAAAAGTGGCAGCTGCGAGGTGGGTTTAATGCATGGCTGAATTTGATACTGCCTCTTGAGAAACTGGACAGTGCAACAGTGGATATCCGGTCAGCAGTGAAAGACTTCCAGTTAGCTATTACAGACCTGAATATTGATGTTAATAACATTGATGGAGATTTATCGTTTAGCACTGAGCTAGGTCTATATGCGGGGCAACTGTCTGGCAGATTATTTGGTCAGCAGGCCAGCTTTGAGATCAGTTCTACCGTTGTTAACCAGCAGCCCGTGACTACAGATATAGATTGGACTGGCAGAGTATCTGTTCCTTCTCTTCATGACTGGTTGAAACTGGACTGGCTCAGTGTGTTGGAAGGTGAAACTGATTATCATGCTCGATTATCTTTAGGTCTGTATGAAGGTAGTACCAAACTTAGAGTGGACAGTGAGCTGCTCGGGGTTGAAATTGAATTACCTGATCCGATCGGTAAAGCGGCTGATGTACCATTACCTCTTGATCTTTCCTTGGTCAAAAAAGATGGGCATGAGTTGCTTAATGTTTCTCTGGCAAACTTGGGCAGGCTGGAGATGAAAATGACGCCAGAGTTTTCTCTGGAGTCTGCAATTATTACTCTTGGGTACGATCCAGCAGGATATAAAAAATTGTTAGATAGCCAGAGAGCTGACAGAGATAAGTTTCTGGTGACAGGGGGTTTACTGGATCTGGATATTGGCCCATGGAAAGAGCGTGTTGAGGGGCAACTTGGTAAGCTAGGTGAGCAGCAGTTTGTTTCACGTATAGAAGTCGACAATGTTCGTATTGGCTTATTGAAGTATGGCGTATATCAGTGGCCGGATATTTCAGTCTCTCTCCAGCAGCATGTTCAGCAGAGAGGGCAACAGGGCAATACGAAACTTGACAGGAAAGGTATGAGGTTGAGTGTTGATGGGCAGAAGTTGAGAGGTAATTTATGGATCCCTGAACAGCGGACAACCCCTTGGAAGCTGAATGTTGACCACGTTTATCTGCCAGAGTCTGATCTGGAAGGAGCTCTGTCGGACGAAGGAAGTAAAGAACCTATCGATAGTCTTGCGCACGTGAATCCGGCAACGTTACCAAATATTGATGTGAGCATAAGCCGGATGGAGCTTGGCAATCTATCTCCAGCAAGTATTGGCTTCAAACTTCGCCATGCCCCACATGGTGTTAAGGTTGATAATATTAGCTGTGAACTGTCTGGTGTATCTATCACTGGTTTGGCTGACTGGGTACAGATGGATGGTGAGCAGCGTAGCTGGGTTCAGGGAACATTAAAGGGCACCGGTATAAGAGAGCTTCAGGAAGTCATGGGGTTTTCAGGTTTTATGGAAGCAAAAGAGAGTCGCTTTGATGTCAGCCTCAACTGGGAAGGGTCACCCATTGGAGGCGCAGTTGCTACCATGAAAGGTCGGGTTGACCTACTGCTGAAAAAAGGGCGGCTGCGGAAAGTTGATAGCAGCTCCTCTGGAGCGCTGAAAGTGTTTGGTATTTTTAATACCGAAGCACTGTCACGCAGAATCCAGCTAGATTTTTCAGATCTCTACTCATCCGGTATCAGCTTTGACCAGATTCGTGGGAGCCTTAATTTTAACCATGGCGTTATTACCTTTGATTCACCCATGGTGATTGAAGGTCCTTCGTCTGATTTCAAACTGGACGGCACTATAGATACCAACCGTGAGGAGCTGGATTTGAGTCTGGTGGTTACCATACCGGTTTCGTCTAATCTGCCCATTCTCAGTGTTCTTTTAGGAACAGCACCTCAGGTGGCAGGGATTATCTATATTGCCGATAAACTCGTGGGTAAACAGGTGGACCAGTTGGCCAGTATTCGTTATCGGATTAAAGGGTCTTTTAATGACCCTAAAGTGACACTGGATAAGTTGTTTTCCAATAATCCTAGGAAAAGTCATGGAAAGAAAACTGCCAGTAGTAGTCTTTAGGGCCTATTGACGTCTCGTTGCGTGCCGGCGTATCATGGTGCTCCTATGTCTAAGCGGAGCGGAGGGCTGGTTGCCTTGCAAAATGCTGTGACAACGCCTTGGGTGCGGCCTGTTATGCCCTCGTGGTGGCTCAGGGAAATGTCATCTGCTTTGTCAGGCTCGCTGGACGTAACATAACGTGAGTGTGATGGTGAAAAACAGGTGAGCACAAGCCACTTAGTTATCTTTCGGATACCAAACCATAGATAACTAGCTGGAAGCTCAAGTGTCTATTGTCAGTGTATTCTGTGATGTGGATTATTTCTGTATAACATTGTGAATCACAATGGCATAGACAACTCATCTGTCATTCACAAAAGCCTCCAGTGCTATCCAGATTATCGCTAAGTGAAATGATGACCATCATCATCTATTTACATAGGGTGCGGTTCTTTTGATACAACAATGCAGTTGCTAAAACATCATGGTTTTAGATATATCAGGTAACGGAAAAGAGACGGTTTTATGGTTATATAACGTCGTCCAACCAATAACTCCATAACACCGTCTCTTGTGAACGCATCGTACGCCAATACCTACGATTATGCATCATGCTCACCAGCTCGTGATCGTTTGGGCGTTATCATTCAGCACCTTGACTCAACTCTCCAACAAGAGCATGGCACATTGATAGCTATATCCTGACTGAAGACAACGAAGTGTTGTGCCTTCTCCTCCAAGAGTATCTGGATAAGCAGGCTAATGATGAGCTGCAGCAATTGTCGGTAAATGGTAGCGATGGTGCAGAGTAATCACGTAAGGAAAAATACCTCCAAATAATCGACCAGCTTGTTTGGTTCTGTAATACAGTCAATAGTCGCAGTTACAGTCAGAGGAGGCAATCCAGTGTGTTTCCGCTGATGCTAAGTTAAACCTCAATACCTACAAGTATTCTTATGGCATGAGGGGGAAAATTGTCAGCGATGTGATGGATAGCTCTTATGATCGAACCATTAAACGATATCGAGAGAGTTGCCACTGCATGGTTGGAAAACGACAGGCTATGCAACTAGTAGCGGATATGCTCAAGACTTTGAGGCTTTTTACGAACAGAGTGAGGTTGGGATTGAGCAAACAGAAGACCTGCAGATCCTCAGCTTTGGTGGTAAGGTCTTGGTGATGCGCTAGTAATGGTTGAGTGACGCAACTAGGAAGAATGTGTAAAAGAGTCAGCAGACGCAGTAAACCAAGCTCAGCTAGCGAGAGAAGAAATATCGCAAACGAATGGCACAGGTAGCCACAGTTTATACGGGAAAACCCAATCTTCGAGCGGCATCATCGGCCATGTGTATGGGTCTGAAGGGCGGCAACGTTGTTAACGTGAGTTCGACTCTCAGAAAGCCATTGGTACACCCACTGTTAGTACCGGAACATTAATATTTGGCTGTCTGGGCTGCCGTGCGTAGGCAATCATTCATGCCATCAGGTTGACAGCAAAGTTAAATGGTGAACGGTGTCAAGTATGTTCAATCTGCGAAATATTCTTCAACTGATTATTTACGCGTTCTATTACTGCCAGTTTCCTCAACATCACTTTATCAAAGACCTTAAGCTCTTTTGGCTTCATATTTTTCCTGACTTTTGTTACTAGGTTCAGGCCTTTCTCCTGCAACTAAGCTACCAATATCTCAGATATATAGCCCTTATCTACATAAATCCAACAAGTTAACTCTACGATTAGATCTGGTACTGGGTTACGTTCATCGGTGTTATCTGGAGCCGGCAAAATGATATAATTTCTCAGAGATGGTTAATGATAAGGTGTACCTTAAAACCAAACTTACAATCTGTAGATGTTTTCCCCAGTTTAGCCTCTTACTGAAGACCTTGTGGCTGTTTATCCTATGGTTGTCACAGGCAACGATGGGTGTAGATTCAATGAATGGCAGGTCAGTTGGTTGCCCCATGCACTGAGACTTTAGATAAACCGTCAGTGGTATCAAAGTCTGTTTCATGAGTTCTACAAAGCTATTGTAGGATACTAGGTTAGGGAAATAGTCTGATTTATGTTGTGTGATCAGTCGCTGGTATATAGTGCTTGAAATTGCGAAAGGTACTAGTCTGGAAATATATGATGATGATGGTGATTATTTCACTTAGCGATAGTTTGGATATAACTGTAGGCTTTTTTGAATGACAGATGAGTTGTCTATGCCATTTTGATTCAAATGTTATGCAAAAATCATCCATATTACAGAATACACTGACAATAGACACTGGATCCCCCAGTTCGTTATCTATGGTTTGGTATCCGAAAGATAGCTAAGTGGCAGGGACTCCCCTGTCTTTCACCATCGAACTCACGTTAATTAACGTGAGTTCGATGCTTCAATTTTGGCTACAGACCTTAGATTTTAAGGACTTTAGTCATAGTTATGTTTTGTGAAAAGTGCAGGATGTTTACTTTTGAGCCTTTGTCAGCCAATAAAGTACTCAAATCACTCTTTTCCTGTAACATTAATGTGTACAACAAGGTTTAAGCCTATGTAGCGCAAGGGGTTATCTCGTCTAGCTCACGTTGATTACCTTTCCATAATGGGTGTGTCTTGGAAGTTGACGACTTGCTGTGGTTGAGGAGTAAGCTGTATTTATATCTAAGTACCTAAGAATCATGTGTATTGGCCGATTACATTGAGAGCTGTGTCCAGATGGTTTTGGCGCAAGGTACTCTAAATCATATTGGTTCGAGGTTGTTTAGTAGCAGAATAAGAGAGCCTATACATATATTTTCCACAATTTCATAAAATATAATGTGCCATGTACTCTATTAAAGTGTTACTCGATGTCCGACTTTTCTTACTTTCACGAAAAGTGAACATTAACTAATTTTCAATGGCTTCAGGCAATACGATTATATGACCAAACTCCTGAAACCGAGAATAACGGCCAACTTATACGCCGATGGCGTCAGATTAAGCATAATTACGTTGCGTTAACATACACTATTTGCACTATACCCATTGGTGTTTAAGGATTTGAAACTTTCATGGTCTATAAAAAAGTGGAACATCGCGTAGTGTTATATCAGTGTCGTCGAATTGTGGCTATTGGTGGTGGGCATGGTCTTGGCCGGGTAATGGCAAGCTTGGGCTTTCTAGGAGAACGCCTGTCAGGTATTGTTGCTACCACCGATGATGGTGGATCTACTGGGCGGCTCAGGGCAGCCAGCGGATGTATTGCTTGGGGAGATCTGAGAAATTGTCTGAATCAACTTTGCGCTGATAGCCAGAATCTTGCACGAATCTTGTTTGAATATCGTTTTAAAAACATTGGCGATATCAGCGAGCATAATCTTGGTAATCTGATTTTGTTGGCGATGGACCAGATGTGTGTTCGTCCATTGGATGCTATTAATTTGATTCGTCAGATGTTACAGGTAAGTGCAGAACTTATTCCGATGTCTGAAGAGCCTGCGCGTTTGGGTGCAGTAGTGGATGGGCATGAAATTGTTGGTGAAACTGTAATTGACTCTCTGGCAAAACGTCCGGATAAATTGATGATTGTACCCACTATAAGGCCAACCGCTGAAGCGTTAGCAAAGATAAGAGAATCAGAAATTATTATCCTAGGCCCTGGTAGTTTTATGACCAGTATCTTGCCTGCACTGCTGATTCAGGAAATCGCGGAGAGAATTTGTTCCAGTAAAGCCTTGAAGGTATTTATCGGTAATATTAATCAGGAGTTATCACCCGTAGGCAAAATGCCCATCAGTGAAAAATTGTCATGGATGAATGAAATGACCGGGGTATATCCAGATGTACTGTTGTGGCCTGCAGAAAATGGACAACCAGAACTTCTTCAGTGTGACACTCATGTCCAGCCCTTGGCTGACAGTTCCCAGCCTATGGTACACAGTCTGGAAGCATTAAGACAAAGCCTAGATGAGCTTGCCTTAGCCATGTTTTAATGTAGTGCTTTTATCTATCTTTCACTACCACTACCAAGAATATACCGACTCGTAAAAAACGCCTAAAATTTGGATGACCGTTTATTGTTGTTCCTTCAAACCACCAACATGTCGTTCTTGATTATTGATCGTTAACCAATTAATTCCCTGGGAAAAGAATAATGCACATCTGACGGTGAGGTTCTGTCATGGCTTTTTCCTCTGATTTGGAAAGGATAGGCTTTGTTTTTCCAGCTCATGTCTTATTTTGTGCTGTAAAGAAGCACATACCATCATACAAGCGTCATTACCATTAGTCTCTGTCAATATGAAATAGGTCTTAATGGAAGCCTTATGTACAACATGAAATGAGCATATGATTTCTGATCCTTGTACATGATTATTGGATGAAAATTATAATGAGCACACGGTCCATAAAAACGCTCAAACGGTAGAGGAACTACTTCAAAAAATTAGGAATATGGAACTATACTGGTAATTAAAAGGTCAGTATTATTAATGGATTAAAACTACCATAAGACATTCCCTAACCTCAATCTGAGTAAGCTGGATAAGGCGATAATCAGGCAATACTTAACCGTTGCTTCATGCCTGCTTTTCACCACCATAATTAATATTTTCCTGAATCCCACTGTCCAACCGGTAAAGGATATCCTGATTATCACCGTGCATCATCCAGCTTAAGGAGCCTTGCTGGCATGTGCAAGTTAGCGCAGCCATGTAACCAAGCCATGGCACCATTGCTTTCAAAGCAAAGCGCTGGCTGAATCGATAGCAATATTCAGCAAGGTATCTTGGCAGATGCTTCTGGTTAATATTGTGGTAACTGCCTTTCAAAGAATTTTTGACGTTCCCGATCATGGTGTTAATCCATGGGAACAATTCATTAGCCATCGATTCGTAACCACCACTTGTCACCACTGCTGTATGTGGGTGTCCGGCGTTGGCTATTCTTGTGAATGCACCGAGGCCATCACTGACAACACAGCAGGTATGATCATCGAGATGCTTCTGCGCCCAGAGTCCCAGCTCCTTTTTCCGGAAGTTGGTGACCATGCTGAAACGCATATACAGCCGGTAGTTTTCCCAGTTGGGTTGCACGGTGGAAACAAATTGGTATTTGTTTTCGGAACCTCTTCCACGTTTGCCTCCATGTTTTTCACCATTCCAGTAGGAATCATCCATCTGAACATATTCCTGCAGAGGACGGCTGTCACCACGTTTTTCATTCCCTGCATAAGGTTGTTCTTCAAGCGCCAAGCAGCATTATAAGAGATTCCCATCTGTTTCTAGAGCTCTAGGCAGATATGCCATTCTTGGTCTGAGTCATTAAAAACATGCCTATAAACCAAGTGGTAAAGGGCAGTTTGCTGGCTTCCAGTATGGTGCCACTGGTCAATGATGTCTGGTGACGGCAGTGATTGCACTGTGAGAGCTCATGGGTTTTTATGATGCAATACTCACGACAACAATACAGAGGACATTCAAGCCCATTAGGCCACCGGAATTTGAAAAACTGGGCCCGTAATTGTTGTTCCTATCCATATTGCTGAAATAACTAACAAGGCTCATGCCTTTCTGGAACTGAATTTTGTTTTTGGCCATGATGCACCTTCTACTTCGAGGGTAAAGAGTGTCGTAAGTTTAGACGAGAAGGATGCTGAGGTTAGATGGTAATCATGAAAGACATTGGGTGCGGCTCTGCTGATATGACAATGCAGCTGCTAAAACATCATGGTTTTCGATATGTCAGGTAACGACAAAGAGACGGTTTTATGGTGATATGACGTCGTTAAACTGATAACTACATAGCACCGTCTATTGTGAACGCATCCTACGTCAATACCATCTATTATTCATTCTTCTCACCAGTTCGTGATCATTTGGACGCTATTATTTAGCACCTTGAATCCACTATCCAACAAAAGCATGGATCCATAGCAGAGCTATATCCATACTGAAGGTAACGAAGTGTTGCGCCTTCTCCTCCAAGGGGATCTGGATAAACAGGCCAATGATGAGCCGCAGCAATCGTTGGTAACGAGTAGCGACGGTGAGCAGAGAAATCACGTTAGAAAAAATACCTCCCGGTAACTGACTAGCTTGTTTGGTTCTGTCGTAGTCAGGCGTCGCAGTTACAGCCAGCGAAGCAATCAAGTGTGTCTACTATAGATGCTCAGTTAAACCTCAATACTGACAAGTACTCTGATGGCATAAGGGGGAAAATTGCAAGCAATGTGATGGATCGCTCTTATGATCTAACGATTACACGACATTGTTGTATCAAAAGAACATCCCCAAAGACAATTAACGATAATCCAAATTTTAGGTGTTTTTTACGAGTCGGCATATTCCTGATAGTGGTGGTGGAAGACAGTTTTATGGGAAAAGCTTATTGCCCACGACCTGTAATCATTACTACGATTGTCTTGAACATCACATAAATATCCATTTTCAACCATTCCCAAGGGCTGCTTAAAGCCAGTGCATAAGCATGGTCATAAGCGACTTTGTTTTTTACATCATTAAGTGTTTCATCATAGCCCATGTTGACCTGAGCAAGGCCAGTAATCCCGGGAACAACATCAAACGTTCTTTCCGTATAAAATGGTATATTGCTTTCGAGCTTATTGTACATTCCCGGGCGCTCTGGCCTTGGTCCTACAATGGACATATCGCCTACAAGAACATTCAAAAGCTGGGGCAACTCATCAAGACGTGTTTTTCTTATAAAATTACCAATTTTGGTAAGTCTTGGGTCGTTTTTCTGAGCCCATACTGGTCCTGTTCCTGACTCAGCATCGTTGCGCATCGTTCTGAATTTTTTCATCATGAATAAACGGATGTAGTATTTCTTTTGATAACCAATACGCATTTGCTGATAAATAATTGGTCCTGGGCTATCAAAACGAATAGCCAGTGCTATAACTGGCAATAGAGGCATAGTTATGACCAGCCCGACAAGTGCTATAAGAATATCCATTAACCGCTTTCCCATAGATGCGACTGGGTGGACATAGGTTGATTCTTTCATGGGTACACTCCTTAAGTACGTTGTGGATTTCCTTATACTTTGTTATTAACTCTTTTCCATCGGCCATTACTCTGACTAAACATATATTTAATTAAACCGATAGCCATGGCCATATGTCCGGATATCACGTAAAAAAGCACTATTGATATTTTTGGACTAGGTTGTGAATGCAGGGCTATATACAGTGTGGTAAGTCCATAAGAGGCAAATTGACCAGAAAGAATGATCTGAAACAAGAGAGAGTTTTGAGCCAGTGAGGCCGACGATAAAAGTGCCAGTAGCAGAAACAGTGGCATGAAAGGACGAAGAAATTTACCTGAGAAAAAATTGAAGGCAATTTTGCCATACTTTGGGTGAAGTAATCCAGCATGACGAATAGCCTGTTGAACATTGCCCGCAGCAATACGCTTTCTACGTTGGAAGTCTATCTCATTACATGCCTGTTCTAGTTCCAGCACTCTCATTCTTTTGTCATAAATACAGCGGTAACCTTTCATAATTATTTGAACTGGAATGGTGAAATCATCATTGATGGTATCTGGTGGTATTAAGTCAAACAGGTCATGTCGAAAGGCATAAAATGCGCCATGGACACCAAGTGTTGCTCCGATGATACTTTCTCGTGTTTTAATATTCCTTTGATATTGCCAGTAGGCCTGCTCCCCAACACTGAGTGATTGGGAAAAGTGATAACTTCCACAAACAACACCAGTGTTGTCACTGCTTAGGTGTGCCGCGGCGATTAACAAACTGTCAATGGACAATAGGGATGAAATATCGGAAAGAGCAACAATATTGCAGTTTATAAGGCTGATGGTCTCATTCAACACTGTGACTTTTCCACAATTATCTGGTTTTTCCACTATTGCGAGATTTAAGTGGCTGCATTCAGACTCAGTTAGTGTTTCTTTTGCAAAAGATGCGGTTTTATCGGTACAACCATCACATATCAGAATCACTTTAAGCTTATAATCAGGGTAGTCCAGTACAGCTAGGTTTCGTATCTTTTCCTGAATGGTATCTGCTTCATTATGTGCAGGCATGATCAAGCATATACTGGGCAACATATGATCAAGTGGTGTGACGTGGTAGTTACGGTGATAAAATGGTGGTAACGTGTTTTCCATCCCCCGCGTCGTTAGTTTAAGGATTACGGGATAACCAATATGGTGATAAATAATAACCAGACTCACCAGTACAAAAATGGCTAAGGCCAACCACTCCATCATATTGGCCTCCCAAGATATAGTTCATTGTATTGATCGATCATCCTTTCCAAGTTGCAGTTTTCAACGACAAAATTTCTTGCTGATGCTTGCTTTGCAGAATTGATTCCTGTTCGGAGCTGTTTATTGAGAGCTGCTTCCAACTCTTGGGTGCTTCCTGGCTTTATCAATACGCCACTATTAGGGTCAACAGCCTCTCTACAGCCACCAACATCGGTCATGACCACCACTCTCTGGCAAGATTGAGCTTCAAGAGGTGATAGAGGGAGGCCTTCTTGTTTTGATGCAAGGCAAAAAATATCAATTGCATGATAAAATCTTGGCATATCATCAATCACGCCAAGAAAATGCACACGCTGTTCAATATTCAGTTTTTTTGCTAATGCTCTTAGTTCTTGTGCCAGCTCACCACCGCCTGCAAGGGCCAATTGCGTAGTTGCTGGAAGTTTTGAGAAAGCATGTAGCAGGAGGTTATGACACTTCACTTCGGTGAAGCGAGCTGTGCAGCCAATAATGGGAACATCAGGTGGTAAATCCAGTACACGCCTAGCTGCTGTCTGGTCAGCTGGCTTAAAGTGGCTGGTATCAATACCATTAAGAATTACTGATGGTTTTAATAGAGGCATATGCTTTCGAATATTTTTAGCAACCAGTTCTGCATCTGCGGCGATGTAGGGGTTGAGTAGATGGAAGCAGGCAGATACCAGCCAGCGGCGCTTTTGATTATTCAAGTGCCAAGCATCATGCTCAGTATGAACGTGGCCACAGCCAGCCAGCTTAGCAGCAATACCACCATAGAGAAGAGGGCCCACATGGTGAGTGTGAATTATATCTACCTTTAGGTTACTGAGAATCTTGTTGAGCCTTTTTACTGTGGATAGGCTGAGGCCAGAAGCTTTATGTAGAAAGTGAACTCTTTCCAGATGCTGAATTCTTGGCCATTGATTAATAGCCTCCGACTTGGTTCCTTCAAGGCTGATAATGTGAACAGCTCCTGGGGTGTAGGCCTTTCGTTGCAGATCCAGAGCCATTGTCTCGATGCCACCTGGAGCCAGATGCTGGATAATCTGGGCAATGATGAGAGGTCTGTTCATGATGCCACCTCCACATCATTAAACCAGTCTTTCTCTGTGTCGTAGGCTAAGGTTGGAGCTTTTGGCATATTAGGTATTCTTGCTAGGACAGGAATGCCAGAGATCAGTTCGATACTATCTTGAAGCCGGAGCGTGGTATCAGAGATTTCAGAGATGGCAGCGAGCCCAGTTCCTATACCAAGGCCAGCAAATAGTCCGGCAACAACAAACAGTGAGGCTGGTAGCTGACTGGGGGTGCTTGGGGTAAATGGTTCATCGATGATCTTCACTTGTTCTAATTCTTGGTAAGCACTCAGATCTTCGGTTACTTTTGCCATTACATAGCGGTTAAGAAAGTTATCATAAAGCTTTTGTTTAATCCCGAAATCCCGCTGTAGTTCAACCAGAGAACGCTCTACTTCAGCGAACTGCTGTACTTTATTCTGAAGCTGCACAGTTTGTTCACTAATGTTTTTGACCTCATTTGCCAAGCTGTTAACTTTAGCTTTGGCTTTCTGTACGGCCTGAAGTTGTGAGGCAAGTATTGTCGTTTGTCCCTGTGGATTATCGATTGATACAGAGGGGGTCGATGAAGCCAGATTCCAAAGACGTTGGATGTCTTCAGTTTTTAGCTTACTGCTTTCAGTAATCATTCTATGGCGTTCTGTTTTGAGCCGATCAAGCTCTCTGACTGAGGCCTGAACTTTACTGTGTTTTTCTGTATAGCGGGAACGAAGCATACTGAGCTTGGTTCGGATATTGATAATCCGTTCCTCAAGCTTGCCGATTACTGGGTTGGTTTGAGCTAAGTTGCCATTGAACTCTTCCATAGCCGCTTTTGCGCCGGCGAGCTCTGTCTGCTTTTCCATTAATAACTGACGAAGTTCTGTCAGTCGAGTGACATTTGCCTTGTGTAGCTCAGGAAGTTCTAGTGCATATCTGGCTTTGTATTCAGATAATTTCAGCTCTGCGTCAGACAGTTCCTTGTGCCTGAGATCTACCTGATCCTTAAGAAACTGGGTGGAGGCAACCTGCCATGATTTCTGAGGTGCCTGAACCAATGTAAGAAAATGCTTTGTAACTTTGGTCAGTAGCTCTTTGATGTCTGTTTTATTCTCACTGTGATAATAAATTTTGACTAGGTCACCACCAAATACTATGGATAATGCTCGTGACAGCTCATCAATAGCCTCATCAATTTGTTCTTCAGATGATTTGTTGTCGATAAAACCGACCGCCTTAGCCACTCCTTTTAATACCTTACGACTCTTGAGCAGTATTTTCAGAGCCAACTGTCGTTCTTCCAAGTTGGTAGAGATTGTAAAATCTTCCAGAATCGGGTTGAGTTCTGTGGGATTTTGAAGAAGTATAGTTGTATGAGCCTCATAATATTTTGGAGCCAAGAAACTGACAAAGAAACCGACAACAGGCATAATTAGGATTGGAACGCAAATAGTATAGCGCTGCCGCCAAGCAGCACTGAGGAGACAAAATAGGTTTCTCAGGATTTCACTGGACACCATTACCCCCTACAGCGTGAATAGTCGCTGAGTCTAGGTTGAGCTCTGGTTGGTAGATTAGCTCAATATCTTTGCTGTATTGAGCCAATATTTCTTTCAGGCTTTGGAGTCTTGACCATGAATCATTGAGTGTTTTGAATGGTTCTCCAGCTGAGGATGGGGCAACTGAAATAATAATGTTCAGACGTTGGCTGTCAGGTAAGGATTTAAAAAAGAGATCTATAACTTGCTTATGTTGGGTAGTAACTTGTAATTCTTTTTGATTAAAGCTTATGGATAGCTGACGGCGATACATATCATTGGATATGTGTAATGAGTTCTCAGCCTGATTCATTTTGTCGATTGCTGCAGAAAGCTGCTGAGTAGAGCTAGCCTGCCCTTTTTCCATTAACGTTTGAAAATTAGATGTCAAGCTGCAACCAGCTAACCATGGCAAGCAAAAACATAGTACTGTGGCAAAAGTACGGTACACATCTCGCTTGATCACGGTTATTACCATGTTATCAACCCCTAAATGCTGATAGCCAATTGACCAGATGGAAGAGCATCATTAGCTGACAGTTTTTTGTCCTTCTCAAGGCAATTGATTTCCAGATAAACAATTGTGTTGTCTTTTATGACATTTTTTATAATAAACACAATCGGTTATGCGTCATTACTATTAAGTGTAGCTTCTGTTTTTGAGAGGAGATCATCGAGAGGAAATCAGTTTGGTGCGGCTCTTTTGATACGACAATGGGGCCGTTAAAACATCATGGTTTTAGATATATCAGGTAACGAAAAAGAGACGGTTGTATGGTGATCTAACGTGGTCAAACCAATAACTCCATAACACCGTCTCTTGTAAACGCATCCCGCGCCAATACTATTGATTATGCATTATTCTCACCAGCTCGTGATCATTGAGACACTATCATTTAGCACCTTGAGTACACTCTCCAACAAGAGTATGGACCATAGGGAGCTATATCCAGACTGAAGGCCACGAAGTGTTACGCCTTCTCCTTCAATGGTATCTGGATAAGCAGGCCAATGGTGAGCCGCAGCAATCGTCGGGAACTGGTAGTGACAGTAAGCAGAGAAATCATGTCAGAAAAAGTACCTTCAGACAACTGACCAGCTTGTTTGGTTTTGTCGTAGTAGGCGTCGCAGTTACAGCCAGCGGAAGCAATCCAGCGTGTTTTCGCTGTATGCTCAGTTAAACCTCAATACTTACCAGTACTCTGATGACATGAGGGGGAAAATTGTCAGAGATGTGATTGATGCTCTGATGATAGAACGAGTAAACGATATCGTGAGAGTTGCTTAAGTATGGTTGGAAACCGATAGGCTATGCAACTGGCAGCGGATACAGCTCAAAACTTTGAGGCTTTTTACGAACAGCGCAAGGTTGTGATTGAGCAAACAGAAGACCTGCATATCCTCAGTTTTGAAGGGAATGGCTTGGTGATGCCCTAGTAATGGTTGAGGGAAGCAACACGGAAGAACGCGCAAAAGAGTCGGCAGAAGTGGCAAACTAGGCTTGTCAGGGAGAAAAGAAAGATCGCAAAGGCATGGCACAGGTAGCCACCGGTTATACAGTAAAACCCAATCGTTGAAGGGCAGAATCGATCATGGATATGGATTGGAAGAGAGACAACGTTGTTAAATTGCGTCCTCAAGTCAGTAATAAGAGAGTGTTGGCAGTGTAGAAAGAGGGGTGGAAGCTGTGATAGAAGAAGCTTTCGGGGAAGCTATCAGGCGAGCTCCAGAGCAGAAACGGCAGTGGGTCATTGTTATTGATGGGCACGCTAATCAGCGAAAACTGATTACCTGAATTATGAAAAAGAATGGAGTGAAGGCAACCATCATCATGGACTTTATCCATGTCCTTGAATATCTGTGGAAAGCCGGTTACTACTTGCACTACAAGAGTGGATGAGGCTATTTAAAGCTGTGTGGTAGAACGGTTTCTGAAGAAACTCAGGTGAGAGTCTGACAAGGTGGTCCTGGGAATCCGGCAAAGTATTAACAAGAGAAATCTGACAAAACGTGAGGCAACTGATAAATGTGCAGACTATTTTCAAAAAAACCGGCCTGAGCTCTGCTGTGACAAGGTGCTGGATGCTGGCTATCCGATGGCCAGTGGAGTTAGTGATGGAGCTTGCCTCTATTTGATCAATGACCGTATGGATCTAACCGTGGCAAAGTAGAGTTTGCAAGGGACAGAGGCTGTGTTGAAGTTACGCCCACTGGATTCAAGTGGAGATTGGCAGGCGTATTGGAACTTCCATAAGCAATGCTCTTGCCTTTGTAATCATGGAGAACTAATGAATGTGGCGTCGTATTAAGAGAGCTGCACCCAAAGTGTTTCCTGATTACCATCTGACCTAATCCTACTTCTTGTTTAAACTTACGACACTGTGTTCCCTCGAAGTAGTAGGTGCATCATAGCCAAGCACAAAATGCAGTTTCAGAAAGGCATGAGCCTTGTGGAGTTACTTCAGCAATATGGTTAGGAACAACAATGTCGTGCCCAGTTTTTCAAATTGGGGGGCCGAATGGGTTTGAATGTCCTCTGTGTTGTTTCGGGAGTATTGCACCATAAAAACCCGTGAGCTCTATCAGTGCAATCGCTGGCGTCACTAGGCATCATTGACTAGTGGCACCATTCTGGAAGCTAGCAAACTGCACTTTACCGCTTGGTTTCTAGGCATGTTTGTAATGACTCAGACCAAGAATGGCATATCTGTTTTAGAGCTCTCAAGACAGCATGTAATCTCTTATAATGCTGCTTGGTGCTGGAAGCACAAGCTTGCTGGTAATGAAAGAACGTGATGAGAACCGTCCTCTGCAGGGACATGTTAAGATAGATGATTCCTACTGTGGTGGTGCAAAACATGTAGGCAAACGTGGAAGAGGTTCTGAAAACAAACATCCACGTATTGCCGCCGTGCAAACCCACTAGGAAAACTACACGCTGTATATGCGTTTCAGCATGGTTACCAGTTCCCGGGAAAAGGAGCTGGAACTCTGGACGTAAAAGTACCTCGGGGATCATACCTGCTGTGTTGTCAGTGATGGCCTCGGTGCATTCACAGGAATAGCCGACGCCGGACACCAACATACAGCAGTGGTGCCAGGTGGTGGTCACGAATCAATGGATAATAAGTTGTTAACGTGGGTCAACACCATGATAGGAAACGTTAAAAGTTCTCTGAAAGGTAGTTACCACAATATTAACCAGAAGTATCTGCCAAGATACCTTGCTGAATATTGCTATCGATTCAACAGGCGCTTTGCTTTGAAAGCAATGGTATCAAGGCTTGGTTACATGGCTGCGAGAACTTGCCACATGCCATTAAGGCTCCTTAAGCTGGCTGATGAACAGTGATAATCAGGAAGTGTTTTTTGCTTGAGTGAGGTGATCGATAAGAGCCTCTAATTGTATGGCCCTGTGTTGCCATGACTCTTTGGAAACAGTTTCCTGACGGATCACTTTATCTTTATGCAGTTTATCTGCTCTCAAAATAACTCTGGGAAAAGGTTCTTTGGAGGATTGTATGGCCACAATGTCTTCATATTCTCTGACTGCAGGGAAAGACGTTGAGGCAATGGGGGTGCCAGAAGCCAGATATTCTCTTAATTTTAAAGGATTGCAGGCTTCAATCTGGCGGTTTTTTAGAAATGGTAACATGGCCACATTCCAATGCTGAACGTAGGAGGGCAGCTGGTCATGTGGCTTGGAGCCCAAAAAGTGGACATTAGGCAGTGCCTGAAGGGATGAGACATCTATTTTGATAGCGCCAATGAAAACAAATTGCCAGTTTGGTAGGGCAATAGCCGATTGAACAAGAATATCTGTGTCCAGCCAGGCAGAGATACTGCCGTAGAAACCGGCAATCGGGCCATTTGTAGGAAGGTCTTCAGGTTTGTCAGCTGGTGATGAAAAGAGTTGGTAATCAACACCGTGAGGAAGAACAGTGGTATTTGGATTATTAAACTTTCTAGCCAGTGTTTTACTGACAACCAGTGTCAAATCAACTTTATCAGACAGTTCTTGCTCCAATGGCCTGACAATGGCATGATCAACGCCATCCAAAGCATCAAAATCATCACCACAGTAATATATAGAGACCTGCTCATTCAAATTGCCCACCATGTCAACAGCGGTGGGTAATGACACCAACAGAACAATGTTTTCAAACCTATGCTTTTGTATGACTCTATTAATGCCTTCTAATAAAAGGTGTTTGTTAAGTCTGCGAATTAGTTCAAAACCGTAAAAAGGCAGTACTTTGGGATCAATGATAACAGGAGATATTTGTCCATAATTGTTTTTTTTCGTTTTGTCAGAGCCTTTCAGCATAGCTAATGCTTTTTGGAATAGTCGTTTAAAATCTTTAAGTGAAAGCTGTGGAGCTCTCATACCAATAGAGTTAACCCAGATGACTCTGTGTTGTTTCATCAAATGGTTGATCAGGTGCTGTGTGCTGGAAGGCAGGCCTCCCCAGTCTTCTCCAAATACAATCAGATCAGCCATTTCCTGTCTCGTATGGCAAATCCAGTGATTTAATTACTTTAGCTGGAATGCCTCCTGCAAGAACACCGGATGGTAGATCTTTAGTAACAACGCTGCCGGTAGCAACAATTGTACCTGCTCCAATGGTTACACCACTCATAACTGTAACTCCGGCAGCCAGCCAGACATCATCCTCAATAATAATACTACCAACCTGGTCATCACTGTCTGGCTCACCACGAGCTCTGGCTGCTGGATCCACAGGATGACCAGTGTAGCCAACCAGTCTGACCTTAACGGCCAGCCTAACATTGTCACCAATGTCTATTCGATCGCCGACAAAAATTTCATTCTGCCAGCTGATGTCTACATTCTTACCAATAATAAGCTTCGGGGTTGGTCTAGTTGACGCTCTTCCGCTGATGGTGGTATGGCCTGAAAGCCGACAGTGGTCACCCAATGTTATAGTCAGAGGTCCCAATAGTAGTGGCATGCCTGAGTAGAGGTAGAGCTTCTCGGGAGTATTGGCAAGTTGGGATTTGAAAATAGGTGTCCAATAAAGAATGCGAACCAAGCTGCTGATAAGGCCGATAATAGTTTTATGAAGATGATACAACATCCCATGCAGCGGCTTTATTACTGGTGTTTCGAAGTTTTGAATCAACTTTAATATCGTGACTAATGCTCTTGCTGTTGAAGAGTTACTGGTTTTTAACCCAACTTTTAGTTTGTTTAGCATTTGGCATCACCATGCCTTTTTTTAGTTTTCCTGACTTATTAAATATAGACGTTGTATGGTGGCTCGATTCATGAGTGTAGTTGTGGTTATCCATATAGTTAGCAATGGCGATACTTATGGAGGTTATGATATAAACTGGCCAGAGAAAGCCTTGACTTAGAAAGCTTCCAGATACACAGAAACCAACTAATCCTGCATAGGTACCAATGGTGATTGCAAATATATGTGGATCATATTCTGGCGAGTCTTTATTTCTGGCTAGCCGATCTAGTGAGCTTCGTATAGACATAAAAATCGTAAAAATCATAAAGCCGAAAAGCCCCAAACCTACAAAGCCTGATGCCGCCATTATCTCAAACCAAGTACTGTGAGTGACGTGAGCCTGACCCTCTGCGCGACTATGGGTGGCATAATCCCAATAATTATCCAAAAAGAGCGACAGACCAACTCCTGTCATTGGATTCCTGAGAGCCATGTTAAAGGCTGCCTCCCAAGCATGAATACGTCCCATAGCTGACTCATCAAGACCTTCTTCAGCCTCGCCTCCGGATTTCCGATCACTGATACCGGAAGCGGCTACCATAATCATCAACCCAACACTGGCAATGCTGATTAGCAACATCTTTGATTTAATGATTCGAAGCCCAAAAATACCAAACACTGCAATCGTTGCGAGCAAGCCTCCACGGCTTTGTGTAGCAATGATGGATGAAACGAAGATGACAACACCTATCAAACCAAGAATGGTTCGAATCTTTCCAGTACCTTTTGTCGTAACGAAAGCCATGGCATAACTCATGGGAAAGCTAAGAACAAGAGACAAGTCATTTGGATCACCGAGGCTGGTGCCAGGAATGGTAACACGGGTTTCTTCGACCATCCCAATACCGTTGGCATTGTTATAGAGCGTTACGCCACCAACCGTTAGTCCTGAACAGATAATGAGGAAATGAGCAAGCTTGAAATGCCAGTGTTCGGTCATCAGCCATGAGATGGCTAAAACCATAATGCCAACTTTCATATAAACACTGGTGAAGCTGCTAAAAGCTGCAGGTGGGTAGCTGGAAAAGGCAATTCCGATAACCACCCAACCGAAAAATATGGCAAAAATCGTATGTTCATGACGCCAGTATATCTGTACTTTACGGGTTAGAATGATATGCCAAGCCAGAACAAAATAGGAACCCATTGCTGTTAGTAGTGGGATTTTGATCGGATCCAGCAGTGGGAACACCTCGTGTAGCCTGAAAAAAGAGAATAAAATAAAGGTCAAACAAACGACAAAAGGTTTACGAAGAATAAAGAACAGGCCCAATGGAATGACTGCCAGTGGCAGTAACGTAAGAGGGTGTGGAAATATCAGGCTGGGCAGTGCAGCAATAGTGCAGTAGGCAGCGACCCTTACCGTCTGGTAGCGATTAATAAACAGCTGTTCAATATTGGGTAGCTGCATCTCTCATACCACCCTAGTGCCTTAAATATCTGAGGATTGTAAAAAGCTGGCGACGAAAGAGCAGTAACTGGGTCACTGAAAAAAGTATTGCTCCGGTCAAAATCATTAGTAACAGTAAAGCGGCTTCATGAAGCTGTCCTGCTAGTTGATGTCTAAGTAACATTAAACCAGCCAGCATAATAATAGAGCTAAAGAAGCTGGGAAGAAGGGTACATAGGAAAGACAATGATTTCAGTTTAAATGCCGGAAGCATGAATTTTAGGTGGAAAGTAAAACTTATCAGGTTAATGGTTAACCACGCCCAGCAGGCACCTTCCACACCATATTGGATGCCGAAGAAAAAAATAGGCAGTGTCAGAATAGTTAAAAACAATGTGTGGCTGTTTTTTCCAAGCTCTCCAATAGCCGTTATACCAGTAGCCATTATTTCTGACAGCATCCGAAACGGGCTGGCCAGGCAGAGAATTTGAAATGGAACGATGGCAACAGCCCATTTGTCAGAGAGCACCAAGGTAATCAGTTCGTGGGATATTGCACACATGCCAAGATACATGGGAAATAGTACCAGACCTGCAAGCTGTGCTGATTTTTGCAAATATTGACCTGCAATGTCTCTTTCGTTCTGTAGTTTTGCAAATGATGATAGTCCCAGATTATTGAGTAGTTCACCGATCTTGTCACTGGGAAGGTTAGAAAGGTTTTGGGTTACCGAGAAGACCCCAAGGTCGTTTTGAGTTAGGAGCCGGCCAATACTGATGTTCCCAAATATATTGACGAAATATCGCAGCGCATCATTAACCGTTGCTACGCCACTGAACTGTGCCATTTGGGAAAAATCATGAAACTTTAATGTTGGAAGAATCCAGCATGGGGCAATGAGATTGTAACCGATGGCTAAAGACAGACGCATAAACAAGTGGCCATATATAAGAGACCAGACTCCTAGGCCAATGGCTGCCATGGCAATGGTGATAACGCTGGTCATGAGCGCGCTATATAACTGAACCTTTTCCCGTTCCTTGAACAGCATCTTACGACTGGCCATGGCATAAGGCAGCGTATGAATCACCATGATAATATGCTGGCAGGCTACTGCTTGAATTAGTGTAGTCACTCTGGCCTCATCAAAGAAACCAGCAATGACCGGAGCAATTGAAAAGAAAAAGGTAAAAAATATCAGGCCAGAGATGATGTTAATAGTGAATGCTTGGCGAAGCTTGGATGTGCTGAGCTCCTCAGCCTGAATAATGGCTTTGCCAATGCTAAAATCTCCCATTAAGGCAAATATCCCAATAAAAGCCATGGTCATGGCCATTAGGCCATAATCGTCAGGAGTTAGGATGCGAATTAGAATTAATGTATTGAACCAAGTGAATATCTGAGTAGTGAGACGCAGAACAGCCCCGACTTTCAAATGTTGAATTACGTTTTGACCAAGTTCCATTTTGATTAACCAAACTTGTTGTATTGCGGGATTATATTTTATCCATCTGAACGGATCATTGGTGTTTTATGTACTGCTTTTGGCCAAGTATGCCCTTTTGACTGAACCGCCTTTTGGTAGACTTCAATAATTTTTGGTAAAATGGCTTGGTTGGAGTAATTGTTGATGATCGTTGTGATACAGGACTCCCTCAGTTGCCATTTAACAGTTTCTGGTAGTGAGAACCAGAATTGCGATAGATTGCTCATCCTGTTCAGATCACCAATCGGGGTGGTCCATCCATTAAACCCCTGAACAATAAGATCTGGTATACCACCCACTGGAAAACTGAGTACTGGAACACCATGGGCCATTGCTTCAAGTGCCACCATGGGTAATCCTTCAAAGCGTGAAGTAATGCATAACAGGCCTATGTCCCGCCAATGTGGCTCCATCGACTGAACCTGGCCCATAAACATGATATTACTGATTTGTTGCTTTATGAGGCTTTCTTCCATTGGGCCACTACCGTAAATCCTAAATGGTAACAGTGGTTGATGTTTAGCCAGTTGTAGAAATAGGTCAGGCCCTTTCTCATAACTTAACCGGCCAACAAATGCGATGGCTGTTCCTAGAGATGGCTGATGCTTAGGGAGCTCTACAAAATTATTGATTCTATAAGGGGAGTTGATACGTGTCTTGGCAATCTCATCACTGACAACAATATTTTCAGAAATTATACTGGTTAACTTATCAAGCATGGTATACAGCCGGACAATACCTTCACCAGGATCTCCATTGTGAAAGGTTGAAACGATTGGCGTCTTTGATAAAGTGGCAGCCAGTCGCCCCAAAATACCGGCTTTATAACCGTGGGTATGGAGTAACAATGGTTGAACTGATTTTAGTTGAGAGATTAGGTGAGCGAGTTTTCCATTGTGGCAGTGAAAATGGATGTTTATATTTCTTAAGTTCTCTTCAAGAGGGTTGGTATTCTGGTATTTCTGGTAGAACCAGATTTCTACGGGGTAACCACTATTTTTCAGTGTTTTGCCAAGCTGGTATACATGCGTTTCAATACCACCGGCCTGACTGGAGTCAAGCAATATGATTATTGGGCTTTCAGCCATTATTAGCTTCCTGATTTATATCCATATTGACATGGTCTATTCTGAGCTTTGCTGGCATAGCGGTGTTGTCGCTGAGATAGTTGATAAAGTCCTTTGCAGGTAAAGGCTTTCCGTAGTAATAGCCTTGTCCTTCCTGACAACCATGTTCGACTAGGTAGTTTTCCTGTTCAGTCGTTTCTACACCTTCAGCAAGTACTTTCAGACCAAAGCTTTTGCCAATCTGAATAATGGCTTCAACGATGACACAGTTCTCTTTATTCTCAGGAAGGCCATCAACAAAGGATTTATCAATTTTGATTTTATCAAACGGGAATAGTTTCAGGTAACTCAGGGAGGAATAACCAGTTCCAAAATCATCCAGAGCTAGGGTTACGCCAATATCTTTAATCTTCCGAAGCTGGATTTTTGATGTTCCAAAATCTTCAATGATGGATGTTTCAGTAACTTCCAGTTCTATCGTTTCCGGTGGAATTTGATATTTATCCAGCAGGTAGGCAATGCGATCGACAATATTTTGATCCTGAAGCTGAACCGTTGAAAGATTGACCGCCATACGGAAGTCTTCATATCCCGCAAGGTGCCAGTGGTGCAACTGCTGAAATGCATTGCCAAGAACCCAGTCGCCAATGGGAATAATGTCAAGGCTATGTTCTGCCATAGGGATAAACATATCTGGGGAGATCAGGCCTTTTGCTGGGTGTTTCCAGCGAAGCAACGCTTCAATGCCAACCAGTTTGCCTTTCTGGTAATTAAACTGCGGTTGAAAGGCAAGACTGAGTTCATGATGCTCAATGGCTTGGTGGAGATCCATTTCCAAGCGTTTGCGCTGGCGGATTTCCGTATCAATCGTTGCAACATAGAACTGATAGCGATTACGGCTTCTTGATTTTGCAATAATCATGGCAAATTCAGCCTGTTGCAGTAGCGTGTCTACATCTTCACCATCATCCGGGAACAGCGTGATTCCGACAGTGGCACTGATTGTAAGTTGATCATTATTAATTTCAAAAGGCCGGACAAATTGTTTGATCAGGGCTTGAGCCAGTTCCGCTGCTTCATAAGGTTGTTCTATTTGTGACTGAATAATGGCAAACTGATCCTCGCCGAGACGGCCAATATAAGCTTTGTTGCCAATATAATTTCTCAGACGGTCAGAGATCTTAACCAGAACATGTTCAGCTGCATTGAAGTTTACCTGAGCATTTAACGACTTAAAGTCGTCCAGCCCAATACATAGGAGCGCGATACTACCTCCTTTTGAAGAAGCCTTTTCAATAAGCTTGTTGATCTGGTTTTGTAGTGTACGTCGGTTTGGTAGTCTGGTCAGATAGTCATATTGAGAAAGCCTCATGATTCTGGCTTCTGCTTTTTGACGAAGACTGTGGTGGGAATCAATAGAAGTTAACAGTTTATTGGCGGTTCTAACCCAAAGGCCTAACTCATTATTTTCATTGCCTTTTGGTATTGGTAATTGCTGCTGGCCTGGTTCTTCCGGATCAATGCTGGACAGGTGGAGAATGACACGGTTCAGGGGTTTGGTCAGTAACGTTGAGTAGATGAGGTACAGCAACAATGCCATGGCTATGGCTCTGATTACCCCGGCAAAGACAACAATGACAGATCTCTGAATCAATGCCTTACCTTCGTAAGCTGTATCGATTGAGAGAGTCAGTTCGCCAAAGTACTCTGTTTCTGGTTCATGTCTATACAATGGCTGTCGGTATATTCGAATGGGATTAAAGATGTAGTCTGAAATGAGTCGGTAGCGGGAGGCAAAAATTGGTCTTTCTACCATGGCCAGCTCAGGTGCTCCGTAAAGCTTGATTGCTGCGACTTGGACGGATTTCATTTCCAGCAGCCCATTCAGGACTTCCTGACCCATCCCTGTATCCATACGGTAGGCAGCTCTACTGGCAGGTTCATTGATCATCGCCAGCATTTCTCTTGCTTTTCGATCAATAGCCTGGCTCGAATGGTGTGCATCAAGAAAAACCTGAACCAGACTCAATAGAACTCCCAAAATGCAGGCGCTAAATAGAACGGCTTTAAGCAGCTTAATTGACAGCTGTTCGTATGAATGAATGCCTCTCTTTGTATCCATATAATGACTTCAAATAGTCGCCATTCATGCAGAGTCATTAGGATACAGCTCTATTTCTGAATGTTATAAGCATGTTTGGTGATTTTTAAATATTGTTTTAATTTAATCAGCTTTATGAATTAAATATAGGGTGTGTTAGGACTTATGTTTTATACGTAAAAGAAATTATTCCTATTTTTTAAATTTCTAAACATTTTCATTTGATTTGTTTTTGACGTATTATTCTTGTAACTTGTTTTATAAGGTGGTAGTGGGATTAATTTTAAAATCTATTTACAGCTGACTATCATTGTCTAATCTAATTGTGTGTACTCGCGTTAAATAACTGCTTAACTAAATTTGATAAATAAAAAGAGTATGTTAAGGAGTAAATGGTAATGGATTACGAGACTTATCAGGCAAGTAGCTGTGATGTAATTGAATTACATAGTAAATTTGATGCAGATACTGTCAATGAAGTTAGAAATCACTTTGATCATTTGATAAAAGATTGTGCCGGTGATGTGCTTGTTGATATGAGTGCAGTTAATGAGCTTGATTCTTCTGGTATTGGTGCCTTGGTTTTTCTTTATAAGCGACTGAAGATAGAAAGTAGAAATCTTGGATTGCTTGGCGTTAATGGAAAGCCTGACGAGTTGTTGACTATGCTCAGGATTAACCAGACGATTAAGCAATATGAAAGTGTTGACGAGTATCTGGCAAAAAAGTATAAATAAGGCTTTTATTCATACTATTTTGTCAAATAGTAAATCTATTGGGAAACTTTCTATTTACTTTTCCCCCCATCTGATCTCTTCCTGTGTGGTGCTTTGGCCTCTTCATGCTGATCGTGATTATAGTCTTTCTGTGGATGAGAATCGTCAGGTAAGAGATATTGACCAAGCTTATGTAGTAAACCTATTTGAGTTAAGCAGGCTTCGATACCTTAAGCATTAAAAATGCTAGTGGTGAGTATTGTTTTCCAAGTCAAATGATAATTATTAAAAATCGGCAGTAACTAATATCATATGAGATAGATGTGGATCTGCTTGGTGATGCCAGCAATACATTAATTGAGTCTTTTTAATCTCTTGAGAAGGTCAGGATTCTTATGGAAGAGATGGCTGAAAATGGAGGATGTACATTAAAGTATGTCACTGGCCTTTTTAAAAAAGGTGAAAGGTCATTGAAATCAGAGTATTCAGTTCTGTGGCTCAGTGACTGGCCAAGACCCATGAATATGCGCATGTTTATGCTGAGCAAGTGATGAAGTATTTTACAAGATTAAATTACAATGTCTTCATTTACGGCTATATATTGGTTTTATTGTTAGCTTTATCCTCTGTACTTTCTGCCAACTCAACTATAGAAGAAAATGGGGTGTTTTTTATTGAATTAAGTAGCAATGATAAATCATTACCAGCTTTGCTAGTCAATGGAAATATGGATGTTAATCTTCCAGATGGTTCTGTCATAAGTCTAATCAATCATAATCGTGAACAGGCAGATTATAAAATACTTAAAGAGCTTTCAACATCATATGATGTTAAATCCGTAGAGTATTATAGCTCAGAAAATTTACTTAATATTGCTGTGTTTGGAGATATCCAAAGTCCTGGTAAATATTTTGTTCCTGTTGATTCTTATCTGAATAAGCTTAATTTTTACCATCCAATTTATGATGGTATGGAGTTTAATGCTAACTATACCGTTATTAGAGATGGGCGACAGATAAAAGTCAGTTCCAATAGTTTGTCAGAATGGATGCTTAAGCTTGGTGATGCTGTACTTATTGCCATTGATAAAAGTGATATGGGAATAATAAAGAATGAAAGTAATGCTGGAAGTAATGGAAAGGACTCTGTAAATGAAGCTGTAATCACCAAGCATATTGAAGTTCCTGTAGTGGTTGCTTCGGTAAAATCAGGTGTTGATATACATAATGATGAAGAAGTAGAAAAACTTTCTAATGATGTAGAACAGAAAATAGAAACTAGTGAGGATATATCATCTGCTCGAGTTGTAGATTATGAACATTATAAACTGCAGTCTGGTGATATTTTGGTTGTTGGGCTACCAGGAGAGGAAGGTTTTAATCAAAACTTCCAGATAGGAAGAGATGGTACTATTCATCTTCCTGAAATTGGGCAGCTGAAAGTTGCTGGCTTGATGTTGAGAGAAGTCGAAAAGGTAATTTATACAGCACTGTCAGATGTGTTTTTAGGCTTGGATAAACTGACAATACAGATAAAAGAAAAGCGGTTACTAGTAACTGTACTTGGTTTTGTGAATAATCCAGGAGAGGTTGAACTTCCCAGTACGGGAAATATCCAGATGGCGATTACTGAAGCTGGTGGTTTTGTTGATGGTGCACAGCTGGACAAACTACAGTTAAGAAGAGATGGGGAAAAAGAAGTTTTCAACTTTAAGCGCTATTTGGATACTGGTGATCCACGTGTGCTTCCCGAAATAAAATCTCTGGATGAAATCTTTGTTTCTACCTCTCCTGGGTTGAGTAGTGTTCATGGTGAACCAAGGGTTGTTGATGATAAAGCAGTTGACTATGTATCTGATAGAACGGTTATCAAAGTTTTTGGTGAGGTTCTCAGGCCGGTGAGTTTCCCTTATCAGGAAGGGATTAATATTGTTGATGCTATTTTGAAAGGTGGTGGGGTTACCCATTATGCCAATGTTGAACAGGTGCGGGTACTGTCAGGCAGTACGCCTAGGTTGTTTAACCTGAAAGATTATCTGGACCGAGGTAGAGAGGTGGATTTGCCACTTTTAGAAGAGGGGGCGACCGTTTATGTCCCAAAGCAGGTTGATTCTATATCTGGTAGTGGTCGTACTGTCTATGTGATTGGGCAAGTGCAAAAACCTGGAGCATATGAAACCGCAGGAAAGATCAGTTTTCTGGATATTCTGGCCAATGCCGGTGGACCAAATCGTCATGCGGATATTCGCTCTGTGAGGATCTTGAGAAAAGACGGAAGCGTGCTTCCGTTCAATCTTCATGATTTTACCGAAGGAAGAATAAGCACCATGCCACCAATTGAACCAGGTGATGCGGTCTTCTTTCCAGAGCAAGGTCCAGAAGATAACAAATCTTGGATGAAGCTTGAGACGTCAAATTCTCTGAAAATACTTGGGGCCATCACAAAGCCTGGGCGTTATGAGTGGGCACCATCGGTCGACTTTATGGATTACATCAGTAATGCAGGTGGTCCTACAGCTAAGGCTAATCTTGCTCAGGTTAAAGTGATTAGGCCAGGTCCTGATAATCAGCTGATAACGACTGAGTTTAATCTTCAGGAGTTTATTGACATGGGTGGGCAGTGGTCTGATATGCCAGAACTCTCTGGAGGGACAACCATTGTTATACCAGAACTGCCAGCGTCACCTACATCCAATACTGCAAACTGGGTAAAAATTCCTAAGGAAAATGCTATTTATATTATGGGAGCAGTTAAAACTCCTAGTCGATACGCGTTTAATTTGGATATGGGGTTTCTAGACATTTTATCAGCGGCTAATGGTCCAACGGAAGAGGCTGACCTAAGCAGGCTTCGTGTAATTCATCGTAATGAGGGAAGTCCAAGAGTCAGTAAATTTAGTCTTCTTGAATATTTTGAGACAGGTGATGAAAGTCTTATTCCTGAGGTGAAGCCAGGTGATACCATTTTCATTGCATCTAGAAAACGCAAATGGATTGAAAAATACCCTGAAGATACTGTCAGAATAATGGGTTCGGTTTTAAAATCAGGTCGTTATGAATTTACTAATAATATGACAATTCTAGATTTAATAGCTGAAGCTGGAGGTCCAAAAGAAACGGCTTATATTGAAAAAATACTAATTGTGAATAATTCATGCTGTGAAAACAGAGCTACCACATTTGATCTTGTAGATTTTATGAAAGATCCTGATAGTTCACGGATGCCTGTTTTAAGAGCTGGGGATACGGTTTTTATTCCAGAGCTATCGCAGTCTAACTGGAATAGTTTCAACGATCTCGTTGCTGACACTGCAGGTATCTTGAATGTATTGCTTATGTTGACGCAGTTAGGGTGGCTTCGACCATGATTAAGCTACCTATTAACTATCTGGAGGTTGAGGAGATTTACAGTAACAGTATTGGCAAGGGGTTGCGATCGGTTGCTATTACTTCTGCTAATTCAGAAGAGGGTTGCAGTACTATGGCTTATGCCTTAAGTCGGCGTAGCGAAGTAGATGGCAAGCGAACACTTCTTGTGGAAGTGAATATGCTGCACCCTGAGCTAGGTGATATCTCTGGCCATATTAACACAGACTGGTTACCTAATCCCAAGTCGGCTGATGGCTGTATTATGCGTACTGATGATGTGACCATGGATATACTACCTGCTCCTTGTGATACTGATGTATTAAGGTTCCGAAATATTGTCAATATGACTAAACTCATGCAGCACTGGATGGAAAATTATGATGCTGTTATTTTTGATACCTCTCCGGTGAATGCTAGAAATTGTAATAATATTCCGGCTGAATCCATTTGTGCGATGGCGGATGGAGCTATTTTAATGGTTATGGCAGGAGTGACACGGCAGACGCAGTTTAAAGCCGCTTTGGATCGATTAAATTATAATGAAGTTTCGCTGATCGGGGTGGTTTTTAATGACTACCGCAACCCTCGTCTTGCTGATGAAATCTGCAGAGAAACACACCGGTTGGATAACTGGTTTCCCAATGTTATGAGCAAAATCAGACGCCATATCAAGAAGTCTTCATTCTTTAATATCGACCTATAGATGATACCTTCTACATCATTGGTATTTATTCATAATTTCCTGATTAACGTGGGTTCTACGCTTCAATTTTGGCTACATCCCTTGTATTTTAAGGGCTTTAGGTACAGTGATGTTTGTTGAAAAGTGGCCCATGACTCCTTTGTGGCCTATGCCAGACAATAAAGCACTCAACTCCCTATTTTTCTGTAACATGAATATGTACAAAAAGGTCGAAGCCTATGTAGCGCAAGTGATTATCTCGTCTAACTCACGTTTATTATTGTCTAGCCTAAGTATCATTCTTGGCTAAACTTAAGACACCTGTTTTCTTTAAGTAGGAGGTGCGTCATGGTCAAGAATAAAATTTAGTTTCAGAAAGGCATGAGCTTTGTGGAGTTCTTTCAGGAATATGGCCAAGAACAACAATGCCGGAACCAATTTTTCAAATGCCGGGGCCGTATGGGTTTTAATGTCCTCTGTGCTGGTGCTTGGAGTATTGCACCCTAAAAAACCGTGAGCTCTACCAGTGCAACTGCTGCCGGCACCAGATACAATTGACTAGTGGCACCATTCTGGGAGCTAGCAAACTGCCCGGGTCCACTTGATTTTTAGGCATGTTTTTAATGACTCAGATCGAGAATAGCATATTGGCCCTAGAGTTCTCGAGACAGTATGTAATTTCTTATAATGCTGCTTGGCGCTTGAGCGCACGAGCCTATGTAGGTAATGAAAGAATGGGATGACAGCAGTCTCCTGCAGGTACTTGTGCAGATGGATGATTCCTGCTTCGGTGGTGAGAAACATAGAGACAAACTGGGAAGAGATTCTGGAAACAAACACCAATTTGTTGCCGCCGTGCAAACCAACGAGGAACATCGCCAGTTGTATATGCGTTGGGTGAGGCTCTTTTGACACGCCAATGAAGCCGCTGAAACATAATGGTTTTCGATATATCCGGTAACTAAAAAGAGACGGTTTTATAGTGATGTAATGTGGTAAAACCAATAACCACATAACACTGTCTCTTGTGAATGCATCCTAAACCAATACCCCCGATTATTCATTATTCTCTACAGCTCGTGATTATTTTGACGCTATTATTCAGCACCTTTAACCCACTATCCAACAAGAGCATGGCACCATAGAGAGCTATATCAGGACTGCAAACAACTCAGTGTTGCGTCTTCTACTTCAAGGGTATCTGGATAAACATGTTAATGATGAGCCAGCGTAATCGTCGGTAACCGGTAGCGACGATTAGTAGAGAAATTACGCTAGGAAAAATACCTCTCGATAACTGACCCGCTTGTTTGGTTCTGTCGTAGTCAGGCGTTGCAGTTACAGCCAGCGGAAGCAATCAAGCGTGTTGCTGCTCGATGCTCGGTTAAACCTCAATAATGACAAGTACTCTTATGGGATGAGGGGAAAAATTGTCAGCGATGTGCTGGATCGCTCTTATGATCTAACGATTAAACGACATTGTGATAGTTGCCCAAGTATGGTTGGAAAATGACAGACTATGCCTCTGGGAGAGGATACGGCTCAAAACTTTGAGGCTTTTAAACGTGAGTTCGGCGCTTCAATTTTGGCTATAGCCCTTGGATTGTAATGGCTTTAGGCATAGTAATGTTTTTTGGAAGTGCCCAATGGTTCCTTCTGATCCTTTGCCTGCCAATAAAGTACTCAAATCACTCTTTTTCTGTAATATGAATATGTACAAAAAGGCTGCAGGCTATGTAGCCCAAGGGATTATCTCGTCGCACTCACGGCTTTTACGAACAGCGCACGGTTGTGATTGAGTAAACAGAAGATCTGCAGATCATCAGTTTTGACGGTAAGGGCCTAGTGATGCGCCGGAATGGTTGAGGTAAGCCACCATGAAGAACGCGCAAAAGAGTTAGCAGAAGCCGCAAACCAAGCTCAGTCTTGGAGAGAAGAAAGATCGCAAACGAGTGGCACCGGTAGCCGCCGTTTAATAGGGTAAAACTCATTCTCGAACGGCAGAATAGGTCATGGATATGGATCGGAAGAGCGATAACGTTGTTAAATTAACGTGAGTGCGATGAGATAATCTCTTGTGTTACATAGGCTTCAGTATTTTTGGACATATGCATGTTACAGGAAAAGAGTGATCTGAGTACTTTATTGGCTGGTAGAGGCTCGAAGGAGCAATTGGGCACTTTTCAAAAAACATCATTATGACTCAAGCCCTTAAAATCAACGGTATGTAGCCAAAATTTAAGTGTTGAACTCACGTTACATTACGTACTACAGCCCAACATAAGAGAGTGTGGGACAGTGTAGAAAGAGAGGCGGAAGCCGTGATATAAGAAGCTTTTGAGGAAGCGTTCAGGCTAGATCCGGAGCAGAAACGGCAGTGGGTCATTGTTATTTATTGGCCCCCTCATCAGCGGAAACTGATTACTGGAATTATGGAAAAGAAGGGAGTTCAGACAACCATCATCATGGACTTTATCTATGTACTTAAATATCTGTGGACAGCCGGTCACTGCTTATACTACAAGGGGGGATGAGGATATTGAAAGCGGTGACAGAATGGTCCCTGAATATACTCATGGGAGAGTCTGACAAGGTGGCCAAGGGAATCTGGCAAAGTGCGAGCTAGGGAGGTCTGACAAAACGGTAGGCCATTGATACGTGTGCAGACTATCTTAAAAAAACATTCCAGACTCTGTTATGACAAGGCGCTGGCTGCTGGCTATCCGATTGCCAGTTGAGTCATTGAGGGAGCTTGCCGTCATTTGATCAATGACCGTATGGATCTATCCGTGGCAAAGTGTAGTTTGCACGGGGCATAGGTTGTGTTGAAGCTACGTTCACTGGATTCAAGTAGAGAGCAGGCGTATTGGAACTTTCATAAGGAATCCTCTCTCCTTCGTAATCATGGAGAACTAATGAATGTGGCGTAGTAGTAAGGGAATAACACCCAAAGCCATTGGTACACTTTCTGTTAGTACTGGAACATCAATATGTTGCTTTCTTGGCTACCGTGTGTGGGCTATCAATCATGCCATCAGGTTTATAGCAAAGTTAAATGGTGAACGGTGTCGAGTATGTTCGATCTGCAAAATATTCTTCAACTGATCATTTTCGCTTTCTATCACTGCCAGTTTCCTCAACATCACTTTATCAAAAACTTTCAGCGCTTTTTGTTTCATATTTTGTCTGACTTTAGTTACTAGGTTCAGGCCTTTCTCCTGCAACCAAGCTATCAACTTCTCAGAGACATAGCCATTATCTCCATAAAGCCAACCAGTTAACTCTTCGATGAGATCTGGTACTGGTTTACGGTCATCGGTGTTGGCCGTTGTCAGGCAAAATGATAGAATTTCTCCAAGATGGTAAATGATAAGGTGTAACTTAAAATAAAACTTCCAACCTGTAGACGTTTTCCCCAGTTTAGACTCTTAACTGAAGACCTTGTTGTTGTTGATCCTATGGTTGTCACAGACCATGATGGGCGTAGAATCAATGAATGATAGTCCCGTTGGTTGCCCATACTTTAGATACACTGTCAGTGGTATCAAAGCCTGTTGTATGAGTTTTACAAAGCGATTGTAGGATACTTGGTTCGGGAAGTAGTCTGATTTATGTTGTGTGATCAGTCGCTGGTAATAGTGCTTGAAATTGCGAAAGGTACTCTGATGGGAATAGGTGTGGTTGTTTTGATACGACAATGCAGCCGCTAAAACACCATGGTTTTCGATATATTTGGTAACGAAAAAGAGATGGTTTTGTGATGATATAACGTCGTAAAACCAATACCTACATAACACCGTCTATTGTGAACGCATCCTACGCCAATACCATCGATTATTCATTCTTCTCACCAGTTCGTGATAATTTGGTAGCTATCATTCAGCACCTTGTATCCACTATTCAACAAGAGCTGGCACCATAGAGAGTTATATCCGGACTGAAGGCAACGAGTGTTGCGCCTTCTACTCCAAGGGTATCTGGATAAACAGGCCAATGATGAACCGCTGCAATCGTCGATAACTGGTAGCGACGGTGAGCAGAGAAATCATGTCAGGGAAAATATCTGCCGACAACTGACCATCTTGTTTGGTTCTGTCGTAGTCAGGAGTCGCAGTTATAGCACGCGGAAGCAATCCAGCGTGTTTCCGCTGGATGCTCAGTTAAACCTCAATACTGACAAGTACTATGATGGCATGGGAAAACAATTGTCAGTGACGTGATGGGTTGCTCTTATGATAGAACTATTTAACGACATTGTGAGAGTTGCCCGGGTATGGTTGGCAAACGACAGCTATGCACTTGGTAGCGGATACGGCTCAAGACTTTGAGGCGTTTTACAAACAGCTCAAGGTTGTGATTGAGCAAACAGAAGACCTGCTGATCCTCAGTTTTGACGGTAAGGACTTGGTGATGCGCCCAGAATGGTTGAGGAAAGCAACCAAGAAGAACGCGCACCAGAGTAAGCAGAAGCTGCAAATCAGGTTCAGTCCGTGAGGGAAGAAAGATCACAAACGAGTGGCACAGGTAGCCACCGGCTATACGATAAAACCCAATCATCGAACGGCAGAATCGGTCATGGATATGGATCGTAAGAGCGACAACATTGTCAAATTTCGTCTTCCAGCTAGGAATAAGATAGTGTGGGCCAGTGTAGAAAGAGAGGCGTAAACCGTGATAGAATGAGATTTCTAGGAAGAGCTAAGGCTAGATCCGGAGCAGAAACGGCAGTTGATCATTGTTATTGACGGGCACCCACATCAGCGGAAACTGATTCTTGGGATTATGAAAAAGAAGGGAGTTAAGGCAACCATCATCATGGACTTTATTCATGTACTGAAATATCTGTGAAAAGCCGGTCACTGCTTACACGGCAAGGGGAATAAGGTTATTGCAAGCTGGGTGGCAGAACGGTCTTTGAAGATACTCAGGAGAGAGTATGACAAGGTGGTAGGGGAATCAGGAAAAGTGCGAGCAAGAGAGGTTTGGCAAGCCTAGGGTCATTGATTAGTGTGCAGATGATCTTCAAAAAAACCGTACCAATCTCTGCTATGACAAGGCGCTGGATGCGGGCTATCCAATTGCAGTGTGGTCATTGAGGGAACTTGCCACCATTTGATCAATGACTGTATGGATCTAGCTTGGGCAAAGTGCAGTTTGCAAGTGACATAGGCTTTGTTGAAGCTACGTTCACTGGATTCAAGTGGAGATTGGCAGGAGTATTGGAATTTCCATAAGAAATGCTCTCGCCTTCGTAATCATGGGGAATGAATGTGGCGTCGTAGCAAGGGAACCACACCCAATGCCTTTTTGCCCAATTTTCCCAGAGTACCGGCCTTCTTTAAGGACTCTTTCTGTGCCATTTTGGGCAGCGCTTTCTGGTCACTGAGCCTGCGATTATCATTCCGGAACAGAACCAAACGTCGCTCAACCTCTCCATAACAGGAAGATACTTCAGCAGAGTAGTAATCCTCATAGCCTTCAACGGCTGCAATGACATCTAAGGCGCTTTTTTAACTAACTTCTTCGCTTTCTAGATATTCATGGGCCCAAGCGAGATAAACAGTTGTTTTTGTTGATCTAGAGACTGAATGTTTTCGGCAACATACAGTCCCGCATCAGTTAACAGATCGCGATTATTCAAGGCCGCTTTGAAGCAGGCAGGTATTTTATGATGATCTAATTAAAGCATGTTTTGTCGTTGACATTGCCGCTGTATGGAGCCACGACTAGAGGAATACTAGCCTGATTATCTGTCATTAACTGCAAGACCACCTGATTCAGGTCAGGACGGTAATTACTGATATAGCTAGGGCATATATGTATGCAGGTCAAGTTATCTGGGTTTTCATAGTTGTTGTAATAACCATCCACATGCAGGATGGTACCGTCCAGATTCAATGCCATGCAGAGCAGTTTCAGATGATTTACGACATTGATGACAAGGTTCATATACAACTTGCTGATGCCAGTGTCATACATGCCATCAAGGGCCAGTACAAGAATTTTATCGTTTAAATGTGATGGCTGAATGCCTTCTCCACCCAGCCGATCAACAGGGTGGTCTTCGGAAAATTCTGGGAACCTATGGAACATTTGATTGGTAAAACCTAAGCCATTAATAATCATTGCTACAATTGGCTGTCCGCTAGTGACATTCCGTGCATCAGAGTCATTGGTTATGCGTGCATCAATATATTCAGCTATCTTTAGCTCCCGGCATGTTTCGGCAACCCAGTCAATGTGGTCCATACTCTTAATTTGGTACTGAAAAGTGCTGTATCAGGATTTTCCTGAATATCTTTGGGTGTGGTTCCCTTGCTATGACGCCCAATTCATTAGTTCTCCATGATGACGAAGGAGATAGCATTCCTTATGGAAATTCCAATACGCCTGCCAATCTTCACTTGAATCCAGTGAGCGTAGCTTCAACACAGCCTATGCCACTTGTAGACTACACTTTGCCTAGGTTAGATCCATACGGTTATTGATCAAATGGTGGCAAGCTACCTCAATAACTACACGGACAGTCTGATAGACAGCATCCAGCGGCTTGTCATAGCAAGCTTGTACAGTTTTTTTGAAGAGAGTCAGCGCACTTATCCATGGCCTCCAGTGTTGTCAGACTTCTCTTGCTCGCACTTTGCCATGATTCCCAAGGCCACCTTGTCAGACTCTCCCCTTAGTAGCTTCATGGCCCGTTCTGCCACCCAGCTTTCAATAGTCTTATCACCTTTGTCGTGTAAGCAGTGACCGGCTTTTCACAGATATTCAAGTACATGGATAAAGTCCATGATGATGGTTGCCTTAACTCACTTCTTTTTCAGAATTACGGTAATCAGTTTCCGCTGATGAGGGTGCCCCTCAATAACAATGACCAACTGCTGTTTCTGTTCCTGAGCGCTTCCTAAAAAGCTTCTTCTATCACGGCTTCCTCCCCTCTTTCTACGCTGGCGCGCACTCTCTTATTCCTAGCTGGAGGACGGAATTGAACAAACGTTAGTTCGACGCTTTAATTTTTGCTATATCACTGTGATTTTAATGGTTTGAGGCATAGTGATGTTTTTTTAAAAGTGCCCAATTGTTCCTTCTGAGCCCATGCCAGCCCATAAAGTACTCAAATCACTTTTCCCCTGTAACATGACTATGTACAAAAATGCTGAAGCCTATGTAGCGCGAGTGATTATCTTGTCGAACTCACGTTATTTACATAAACCGCTGGGGAAAGCGTAACGGCAGACAACGCTATTACTACAAACTTTGTGATGCCACATCCAATGTTTTTAGTGAAACCACTTTGACAAGGCTAAGACACTAGGATAAGTGGGACAGTTACCTTCCCAGTATGACTAACTCTCTGACACTAGGCCAGCAGCCACAGGAAGTGCAATTGACCTGAAAACCTCGTTTCTCTGGCGTTATCACTTTCTTGAAGTGATTAAAAATGACTAGGCAGAATAGTTAAGTGGTATCTTTGAGCTTGATGCAACCTTTCTACGGGAATCATTTGAGGGCAGAAGAGGAGATATGCCATGGCCTTCGAGAAAACGTGCTAAGGATCAAAAATACCGCCACGGTTGCTCGTGACCGTAACAAGAACACCGTTGATGGTGTCTTGGAAAACGAAAATGCAACTTAGTTGTGCAGGCACTTAACTGTACGTATAGAGATTTAGGCTGCGGTCTGCGCGTATGTTCATCTGGCACTAGAGAAACTTGCAGACGTACTGTGGTTTGAGTCTAAAGAGCTGGTTACGCCAGTAGGCTAAGATGTCACAGAAGGTATTGAACGTGAGTTCGATGGTGAAAGACAGTGTAGCCTTAGCTACTTAGCTATCTTTCGGATACGGAACCAGAGATAACGAACTTTAGGCTACCGTGTCTATTGTCAGTGTATTCTGTGATGTGGAGGATTTCTGCGGGGCATCTTAATAACAATGGCATCGATAACTATTCTGTTATTCAAAAAATCCTACAGTGATATCCAAGCTATCGCTCAGTGAAATAATGACCATCATCATCTATTTCGATCATAGTGCCTTTAGCAATTTGAAGAAATATTACCAGTGACTGATCGCACAACATAAATCAGACTATTTCCAGAACATGGATCCTACAATCGCTTTGTAGATCCATGAAACAGGTTTTGATACCACTGACGGTTTATCTAAAGTCTCAGCGCATGTAGCAACCAACTGGCCTGTAATGCATTGATTCGACGCCCATCGTGTCTGTTACAACCATAGGATCAACAGCCACAAAGTCTTCGGTGAAGAGGCTAAACTGGGGAAACGTCTACAGGTTAGAAGTTTGGTTTTAAGTTACACCGTATCATTAATTATCTTGGAGAAAGTCTATCATTTTGCCTGACAACGGTTAACATTGATGACCGTAAACCAGTACTAGGTCTCATTGGAGAGTTCACTGGTTGAATTTATGGAGATAAGTGCTATGTATCTGACAAGTTGGTAGTTTGGTTGCAGGAGAAAGGTTTGAACCTAGTAACAAAAGTTAGGCAAAATATTAAGCCACAAGAGCTGAAAGCCTTTGATAAAGGTCTTTCACTACCCATATCAGGAATATACTGACTAGTAAACAATCCCTGAAATTGGATAATCGTACATCATCTTTCCTTCAAGCCAACCACATGTCGCTCTTGATTATTGATCGTTAACTCATTAATTCCGTGGAAACATAATAATACCAATCTGGCGGTTTGGTTCTGTCTGGGCTTTTTCTTCTGATTTAGAAAGAATCTGCTTTGTCTTTTTAGCCCATGTCTTATTCTGTGCTGTTAAGCAGCATAGACCATAAAACAGAGTGTTCTTATCAGTAGCAGTGCTTCAATGTGTTCAGGCTGTTCTAAGTAAATTGGTGCCACTAAGAAATCTTGGCTCTTTAGGAATCTAAATCATACTCCAACATATTGCTGCGACTTATAGGAAGACAATAACTACCCAGCATTCAGATCGTTATGATTCATGACATTCGTACAAGAATAAAGCAACACAGTGCTACAACGTCATCCCCGTATGCTACGAAACAGGCTTCTTGTACAAGGTATTCCATATGGTAATGCTTCTATTCGTCGGTGGACGGCCTTTTTTTCCATAGCGTGCTTGCTGATAACCTTTGGCTCTGAGATTTGTCAGTATTCGAATTGCTTTTGCCTGAGAGAAAATACTTTCGATTATAAGGTTGGCAGCGAAATACCTTTTTGCTAAGTTTTTCCAGATCACCGGCCTCCTTCAGTGACTTTTTCTGTACCATTTTGGTCAGCGCTTTCTGGTCACTGGCCTGAGATTATCATTCCGGAACAGAACCTAACGTTGCTCAACCTCTCCATAACAGGAAGATGCTTCAGCAGAGTAATAATTCTCACGGCCTTCAACAGGGTGTAATGACATCGAAGGCGCTTTGTTAACTAACTCCTTTGCCTCCTTATATTGATGGGAACCAGCGGATAAACGGCTGTTTTTACTGATCGAGAACTGATAGTTTCGGCAACATGCAGTGGTGCAGACGTACCATATAGCGATTATTCAAGGCCTTTTTGAAGCAGGCCAAGTATTTTTTGATGATCTCATTAAAGTATGTTTTGTCGTTTATATTGCCGTTGCATGGAGCCATGAATAGAGGGATAGCAGCCTGATTCTCTGTCATTAACTGCCAGACCACCTGATTCAAGTCAGGACGGTGATCACAACTATAGCCAAGGTAGATATGGATGCAGGTCAAGTCATCTTGGTTTTCATCGCTGTTGTAATTACCATCCAATGCAGGCCAGATTCAATGCCCTGTAGGGAAGTTTCAGATGATTGACGAGCTTGATGGCAAGGTTCAGATATAACTCACTGATGCCAGCGTAATACAAGTTATCAAGAGCTCGTCCAAGAACCTTATCGTTGAAATGTTCTGGCTGAATGCCTTCTCCAACCAGTAGATCAACAGGCTTGCTTTCGAACAATGCTGGAAACATATGCAACGTTTGACCGGTAAAACCAAGGCCATTAATAATAATTGCTACAATTGTCTGTCAGATAGTGACATTCCGTGCATCAGAGTCATTGGTTATGTGTGCATAAATATATTCAACGTGAGTTAGACGCTTCAATTTTGGCTTAAGCCTCGTATTTTAAAGGTTTTAGTCATAGTGATGTTTTTTGAAAAGTGCACAATGGATCATTCGTAGACTTTGCAAACAAATAAAGTACTAAAATCACCATTGTCTATAACATGAATATATACAAAAAGGCTTAGGCGCTATTATGTAGCGCAAGGGATTCTCTCGTTTAACTCATGCTATTCAGCTATCTTTAGCTCCCGGCATGTTGCGTCAACCAAGCTAAGGTGATCCAGACTCTTAATCCGGTACTGGGAGGGCTGTATCATGATTTTCCTGTATGTCTTTGGGTGCGGTTCTTTTGATACGACAATGCAGCCGATAAAACATCAGGGTGTTCGATTGTATTAGGTAACGAAAACAAGGCGGTTTTATGGTGATATGACGTTGTCAAACAAATAACTACATAACCCGTCTCTGGTGAACGCATTCTGCGCCAAAACCATCGATGTTTATTCTTCTCACCAGCTCGTGATCATTTTGACGCTATCATTCAGCACCTTGAATCCACTCTCTAACAAGAGCATGGCACCACAGAGAGCTATATTCAGACTGAAGGCACCGAAGTGTTGCGCCTTCTTCTCCAAGGGTATCTGGATAAGCAGGCCAATGATGAGCCCAGCAATCGTCGGTAACTGGTAGCGACGGTGAGCAGGGGAATTACGTCAGGAAAAATACCGCCAGACAACTGACCAGCTTGTTTTGTTTTGTTTTGTTGTAGTCCGGCGTCGCAGTTACAGCCAGCGTGTTGCCGCTGGATGTTCAGTTAAACCTCAATACTGACAAGTACTCTGATGGCATGATGGGAAAAAATTGTCAGCGATGTGATGGATCGTTCTTATGATCGAACTACTAAACGACATCGTGAGAGTTGCCTAGGTAATGTTGGAAAACGACAGGCTATGCAACTGCTCGCGGATACGGCTACATACTTGGAGGCTTTTTACGAACAGCTCAAGGTTTGATTGAGCATACAGAAGACCTGCAGATCCTAAGTTTTGACGGTAGGGCCTAGTATGCGGCAAGAATGGTTGAGGGAAGCAATACGTAGAACGCGCAAAAGAGTCAGTAGAAACTGCAGGCCAAGCTCAGTCTGCGGGAGAAGAAAGAATGGCCCCGGTAGCCACCGTTTATACGGTAACACTCAATCCTCGAAGGCAGAATCGGTCATGGATATGGATCGGAAGAGCTACAATGTTGTTAAATTCGGTCCTCCAGCTAGAAATAAGAGAGTGTGGGCCAGTGTATAAAAAGAGGCGGAAGCCGCGATAGAGGAAGCTTTCGAGTAAGTGCTCAGGCTAGATCAGGAGCCGAAACGGCAGTTGGTCATTGTTAGTGATGGGCACCCTCATCAGCGGAAACTGATTACCTAGATTATGAAAACTAATGTAGTTAAGGCAACTATCATCATGGACTTTATCTATGTATTTGGATATCTGTGGAAAGCCTGTTACTGCTTACACGACTGGGTGGATTAGGTTATTGAAAGCTGGGTGGCAGGACGGTCCATGAAGATACTCAGGGAATAGTTTTACAAGGTGGCCATGGGAATCAGGTAAAGTGCGAGTAAGATAGGTCCTACAAAACTGGAGACTATTGATAAGTGTGCAGACTATCTTCAAAAAAATCGTCCATGTTCTGCTACGACAGGGCGCTAGACGCTGGCTAGCCAATTGCCAGTAGAATCATTGATGGAGCTTGCCGCCATTTGATCAAGGACCGTATGAATACAACCTAGGCAAAGTGTAGTTTGCAATGGACATAGGCTGTGTTGGAGCTACGCTCACTGGATTCAAGTGAGATTGGCAGGTGTATTGGAACTTCCATAAGTAATGCTCTCACCGTCGTAATTATGGAGAACTAATGAATGTGGCGTCGTAGTAAGGGAACCACACCCTAAGCCATTTGGTGCGGCTCTTTTGATACGACAATGCAGGCGCTAAAACACCATTGTTTTCGATATATACGGTAACGAACAAGGGACGGTTTTATGGTAGTATAACGTCGTCAAACCAATAACCACAAAACACCGTCTTTTGTGAATGCATCCTGTGTTAATACCCTAGTATTCATTCTTCTCACCAAGTCGTGATCATTTAGACGCTATCATGCATCACATCGAATCCACTATCTAACAATAGTATGGCACCATAGAGAGCTATATCAGGACTGAAGGCACCGAAGTATTGTGTCTTCTCATCCAATGGTATCTGGATGAACAGGCCAATTATGAGCTGCAGCAATCGTCGGTAACTGGTAGCGACTGTGAGCATAGAATTACGGCAGGAAAATACCTCCAGACAACTGACCAGCTTGTTTGGTTCTGGCGTAGTCAGGCGTTGCAGTTACCGCTAGCGGAAGCAATCCAGTGTGTTTCTGCTGGATGCTCAGTTAAACCTAAATGCTGGCCAGTACTATGATGGCATGAGGGGAAAAATTGTCAATGATGTGATTGATCGCTCTTATGATCTCAGGATTAAACGACATCGGGATAGTTGCCACAGTATGGTTGGAAAACGACAGTCTATGCAACTGGTAGAGGATACGGCTCAAGACTTTTAGGCTGTTTACGAACAGCGCAAGGTTGTGATTGAGCAAACAGAAGACCTGCAGATCCTCAGTTTTGACGGCAAGGCTTGGGTATGCGACCGAAAGGGCGAGGGAAGCAACACGGAAGACGCGCAAAAGAGTCATCAGAAGCTGCAAACTAGGCTCAGTACGGGAGAGAAGAAAGATCGCAAACGAATGCACAGGTAACCACCGTTTATCCGGTACAACCAAATACTCGAACGGCATATTCGGTCATGGATATGGATAGGAAGAGCGACAACGTTGTTAAATTCCGTCTTACAGCCATGAATAAGAGAATGTGGGCCAGTGTAGAAAGAGAATCGGAAGCCGTGATAGAAGACGCTTTCGAGGAAGCGCTTAGGCTAGATCTTGGGCAGGGACGTCAGTGAGTCATTGTTATTGATTGGTCCCTCATCAGCGGAAACTGATTACCGGGATTATGAAAAAGAATGTAGTTAAGGCAACCATCATCATGAATTTTATCCATGTACTTGAATATCTGTGGAAAGCCGGTCACTGCTTACACGACAAGGGTGATGAGGCTATTGAAAGCTGGGTGGTAGCACGGTCCCTGAAGATACTCAGGGGAGAGTCTGACAAGGTGGCCCAAGGAATCTAGCAAAGTGCGAGCAAGAGAGGCCTGACAAAATTGGAGGCCATTGATGAGTGTGCAGACTATCTTCAAAAAAACTGTCCACGGCGCTGGATGCTGGCGATCCGATGGCCAGTGAAGTCATTGATGGCGCTTGCCGCCATTTGATCAATGACTGTATAGATCTAGCCTAGGCAAAGTGTAGTTTGCAAGTGGCAGAGGATGTGTTGAAGCTAACGCTCACTGGATTCAAGTGGAGATTGACAGGCGTATTGGGACTACCATAAGGAATGCTCTCGCCTTCCTAATCATGGAGAACAAATGAATGGGGCGTCGTAGCAAGGGAACCACACCCGTTAAGTTTTAACTGAGCATCAAGCTGGAACACGTTTGATTGCTGCCGCTGGCTGTAATTGCGACGCCTGACTACGACAGAACCAAACAAGCTGGTCAGTTGTCTGTGGGTATTTTTTCTGACGTACTTTCTCTGCTCAGCATCGCTACCAGTTACCGTCGATTGCTGCAGCGCATCATTGGCTTGCTTATTCAGATACCCTTTGAGGAGAAGGTGCAACACTTCGTTGCCTTCAGTCTGGATATGGCTCTCTATGGTGCCATGCTCTTGTTAGAGAGTGGATTAAGGGTGCTGAATGATGGAGTCCAAATTATCACCAGCTGGTGAGAAGACTGCATAATCGATGGTATCTGTGCAGGATGCGTTCACAAGAGACGGTGTTATGTAGTTATGGGTTTGACAACGTTATATCACTATAAAAATGTCTCCTTTTCGTTACCGGATATATCGAAAACCATGATGTTTTAGCGGCTGCATTGTCGTATCAAAAGAGTCGCACACAGGCCATTTATGTTACTTACGTTGTTTTATTGATTATCCGGTTTTCAAGGCCAATATGCTAATGATCATTTCTACGAAACCCTGATACGGCTTTTGTTCTGTGACAGATTGTCCCACCATGCTGACGCAAACCTATAGCATTCAGCGATACTGGTTAGCATCATTGGCCATGACATCAGAGTATTCAAACACTGTATTGAAGGAACTTTTTAACTGGCTGTTACCATCAAGGTTTAAACGACGACTACCAGCCAATGTATTGTGATTGCTTAGGTGATCATAAAGAAACCAACCCAGACGAGTCATCTAGGCTGGCCTTAATAAAAGTTGGTGCGGCAGGTAAAAGCGCAATGGCATGTCATATGTGGCGATATTTTCAGAAGAACTTCACGTTCAGCAATCGCATCTTTGACCAAACGAAATTCATATTGTTCAAGATAACGAAGCCCCCGTGAATCAGCTTATTATTGGATGAAGATGTAGTCACCGCCAAGTCTCCATCTCTCACAGGCAAACATTCAAGCCCAGTCCTGCAGCATCATAGGCAACACCTATACCATTGATACCACTACCAATCACCAAGATATAATAGTCTGTTGTTAGCCTAGGCAAATCCACAATGGTCTCCATTAAACAACATTAGGTTTTGGTTGTGGCAATGATTCTAGGAGTAATCAGGAATAATCGTACCTGTTTAATCTTTGAAGTAGACTCAGCCCTGAACAGGTGACCAAGGACAGGAATATCACCTAAAATTGGCACCTTGGAAGATTTCGTTTCATCGTGTTCTTTATAAAAACCTCCAATCAACAAGCTTTCCTGTTCACTGATAATGGCCTGAGTATTGATTGAGCTGTTAGTAACTTCTGGCAGTTTCTGTCCTATTTTGTCAGTACCCTGACTTCCAGAGCCATCCTGTATATTGACAGACATATGAATACGCCTAGCGTTCTCTTCGAGAACAATTCTTGGCGTTACTTGAACGACAGTTCCTGATGTTACCGGAAATAGTTCAGAGTCCTCATTACCCGCTACTGATACATAAAAGGTACTGCTGTTATCCAAAATAGCTTCAATATTATCAAGGGTAAGAATAGAAGGTCTGGAGACAATCTTGGCCCTTCCCTCATCGGCTAATAACTGCAAATTAGCTTCAAAATAACCAAAAGTACTGGAAATAACGGTGGAATAGTCCGGTGACAAATTGGGAGTAAACGACAATTTCGTGTCACTTGAACTGGCGGAATTATTCCAGTCAACGCCCAAGGCCTTTAGATCTTGGGTATTTATGTCAATGATAGAAACGCTGATCTCAATTTGAGATGTAGGTTTATCCAACGAAGCAATTAACTCTTCATACATTGGCATCTTGGATTCAAGGTCATGGACAATAATCGCATTCAACCGTGGGTCGGCATTGATGTAAATTTCATCTGCTGTGGCACCGGCATTCAGCTGCTCGACAACTGTTGATGTTGAATGATCGTCAACGCTAGTTTCTCCAGCTTTACTCACACTCTCCGTAGGTTTAACCGATGGATTGGCAAGGTCCTGCTTTGAAACCTGAGCAACCCCCCCACCTTTAATGATTTTGGTAAGAATTGTGGCAATACCTGGTACAGTCAGCTGCTGGCCTCGAAAGGTAAAAGATTTATCAGTTGCCCAAGCATACTTAAGAAGGAAAGTACGAACCGTCAGTTTGCTCTTTTGACGATCACCTTCTTTAGCATCCAGTAACATGGCAGTCTGAGAAACCAATTCGATATAGTTGGGCGGGCCAGAAATAAATATTAGGCCTTCCTTAGGCTGCTCTTTCCAGAAAAAGCGCCCATCCCAGATGCCAATTTTTTTCAATGTTTTCTTCAGTTTGCTAATGGGCAAATAATTCAGGCTGATAATTTGCTGACTGGAAGCACTACTATCATAAACAAATAACGTATGACCATCGAAATACCAGATAAAGCCATATATATTTGATAAATGATCAATAAAGTCTACTGGGGTCATCGGGCCAATCTTGCCATTAACTTGCCCATCAACCGTATCAGCAATTATTACTGGCATATAGTAACTTGCAGCAAAATTCTGCAGCACCTCCTTCAAGCTATCCTCACTGCCAAAATAGGAATAAGGACGAATGCCAAAAGCTGCAAGTGCAGGAGATTCATCATCACCAATAGTATCTTCTAAGTCGACTATAGCATCCCTGATGGCTTCTTCTGCTGAAATAACCATGTCATTACTACTACTAGATGGTGTCTGTGATTGCATTATGTAGAGATTTGGTGAGCGTTGAGCCTGCTCTGAAGATAAATTTTGCCTAGAGTATTTTTGTACAAAGTTATAGTCAAAATCAGAAGATGCAGCATGATGAACCCGACTATCATACTTGGAAAGGTCTGATTCCTTACCAGACAGCTGCTCCACATCCAAAAGCGGCATCAGTCTGGCTCTCTCTGCCTTAACTGCCGAGCCAACCGGATTAGGGAATTTTCTAGCATCAAGCTGATTCGCTTGGTCAGCTGATAGTAGCTCTGGCTGATCTAAGACGATATCTGAGGGAAAATAAATTACTTGGCCTATCCGTAATTTCTGAGTTATATCAAGTTTATTGTAACTGGCTAACTCATTAACCTCAAACCCGTAGCTGCCAGCTATTACCTCTAGCGTTTCCTGCGGACGTACTACATGCTTCCTAGTTTGAGCCTCTTCGGAAGACCAGTTCGCCAGCGCCTGAAAGGCCAATGCCAACAAAAGGGACAGGTATATCAGGGGATTTCTTATAAAGCCCATCAGACGCGTGCCTCCATGCTCATGTCTGCTCCAGCTTATTCAACAGCCCTTAATGAATAGATGCCTTTAATTTAAAGTGTCAATAAAAATTCGTTCGATACCAGTTTATCGGAAAATAAACAGAATTCACTAGTATTTCGTCAAAAAAATAATTAATGCTAGCAAAAACAATTAATGGATATACTTTCTGGCCGAATGAACTAAAGGATTAAATCATCAGGATGGTTTGGCTATGGCATCGGTTTCATTTGGTAATGGTATTTCTGGTATTTCAAGAATTAATAGTACACAGACTGATTCTGATTTTCCAAAATCAAAATCAACTTTCAAACCATCAGGAGGAAAAGTTGTTGACCATACTTGGAAGGCTCTTGATATGAGCCGTAATTTCCAGCACCTAGAACTTAAATTTGCAACTACCATTTCTGGTCACAATATTTATACAAGTCCTGAAGAGCATTACCGTTTTACTAAGGAAGCCATTGACTCACTTTCATCATTTTTAAATCAACAGCCTGAGAACAGCAGCAATGCAAAAGTCGTGAAAGATGCAATTGCTATTATTGAGAAGGCTAAAGCAGATAGTGAGTATTTAATGATGTGTCGAAATGTACTAATTGCCAGTTGAGGAAACAGTCAAATGGATAAGTCATTAAAAATATGGTTACTGTCACAAGCTTCTTACTATCTGGAATATTTACAGCCTAGGAAGTCCATCACTTTACTGAGAGCGCTGCAATCCATTGATGAGACAAATCATGATATCTATCGTATGCTGAGCTATGCCTACTTACAGGCAGAACAGCCTGAAGAATCTATCCGTGCAGCCGATAACTTCCTAAAATATGCGAGGCTTGGCAGCGATGTCCGGGCTATTAAATGGATTAAGGGGCGAGCTATGCTCAAGAAGAAAAAAGCTGCTCTCAGCCGCTGATTCTTCAAGACTATAGCCTACTCCACATATCGGCGACGGTATACTCATGGCACAAATTTTACCTGGGTTGAAACTTGGGGGAAGAAACGATCTGGTATTGGCTGGTCTGCTGGTATCCATCATTGGGCTCATCATTTTACCTATGCCCACACCGCTGGTGGACTTCCTCATTGCCTTGAATATGGGGATATCGACCGTTCTACTGATGACATCCATATATCTGAAATCACCTCTAGAGTTTTCATCTTTCCCCGGGGTTCTGTTGATCACCACTCTCTTTCGTCTTGCTCTATCTATCACCACTACCCGCCTTATTCTACTTCAGGCCGATGCAGGTGAAATCGTCTACACGTTCGGTAATTTTGTTGTCGGTGGAAGTCTTGGAGTGGGTGTAGTTATCTTCCTGATCATAACCATTGTGCAATTTCTGGTAATTACCAAAGGTTCCGAACGGGTTGCAGAGGTTGGCGCCCGTTTTTCCTTGGATGGTATGCCTGGTAAACAAATGAGTATCGATGCAGACCTTCGTGCCGGGGCCATTGAAATGGAAGAAGCCCAACGTCGAAGGGAACTGGTGACTAAGGAAAGTCAGCTGTTTGGCTCGATGGACGGCGCTATGAAGTTTGTTAAAGGTGACGCCATTGCCGGTTTGATTATCATCTTTGTAAACATTACCGCAGGGGTAGCCATTGGTACCAGCGAGGGCATGTCAGGTGGAGAAGCCCTTCAGCTCTACGCTATTTTGACCATTGGAGACGGACTGGTTTCCCAGATTCCAGCATTATTGATCTCTATCACGGCTGGTATCATTGTCACCCGTGTATCTAACGAAGATGCCCAAGATCTGGGTAATGAGATTGGAGATCAACTCACCGCCAAGCCCAAGGCACTGATGGTTGGTGGAGCTCTGTTACTTTGTTTTGGTCTGATTCCAGGCTTTCCGACTCTAACGTTCTTGAGCTTGGCAGCAGGCATTGGTGGTGGTGGCTATTACCTGATGAATAAAGCGAAACAAGCCCGCACAGCGGCAGAAGAAGGTGGTATCCCAGCCATGGCCGCCGCAACGGAAACCCCGGGTGAGGCAAGAACCAGACTGGACCAACAAGAAGAGTTTACTCAAACCCTGCCATTAATTATTGATGTTCCAACTTCCATACAGAAAAACCTGAACACATCATCACTAAATGAAGAACTGCTTAAGGTTCGTAAATCGCTCTATATGGATCTTGGTGTTCCCTTTCCAGGCATTCATCTTCGATTTAACGATTCCATGAGTGAAAATACCTATACCATCATGCTTCACGAAGTACCTGTTGCATCCGGACACTTTAAACCAGGTTTTCTGTTCATCAGAGAGAGTAATGAACATCTGGACATGTTGAAAATACCTTATGAGGTTGGAGATACTTTTTTACCCAGTCTCGACTCTCTCTGGACCAATGAAAATCAGAAGGATAAGCTTGAACGGAATAATGTCAACTTTATGGATTCTCCCAAAATCATGACCTATCACTTGGCTCATGTTTTGAAAAAATATGCTGAAGATTTTGTTGGTATCCAAGAAACCCGTTATCTGCTGGAAAAAATGGAAAGCAGCTTTGGAGAACTGATTAAGGAAGTCCAACGGCTATTACCCGTCAACAAAATCACCGAAATTTTCCAGAGGCTGGTATCTGAAGACATATCTATCAGAAACCTCAGATCCATTCTTCAATCACTGATCGTCTGGGGACATAAGGAGAAAGAGGTTGTTCAGTTAACAGAGTACGTACGTTCATCATTGAAGCGATACATAAGTTATAAGTACTCCAATGGCAAGAACATGTTACCGGTTTACCTCCTTGATCAGGATGTAGAAGATACTATCCGCTCAGGTATCCGGCAGACTTCAGCTGGTAGCTATCTGGCACTTGACCCATCCACTTCTGCTCAGTTTGTTGAAAACGTAAAGCACTCAGTGGGTAAAATCGGTCACCTAGAACATAAACCAGTTCTCATTACCTCCATGGATATACGCCGTTATGTCCGTAAGCTTCTGGAACTTGAGGTCTATGACTTGGCAGTACTTTCACACCAAGAGTTGACCGAAGAAATCACTGTGCAGCCCTTGGGACGTATTTCTCTATAATGAGGTTATGCCGGTTAAAGTAAACAAGCCTGCTTCTCAACCTGTTGACAGATAGTTACCGGCAGCAGGTGAGTCCTAGGTTTCTGTCCGTAACACCTTCCCAGCCTTCCTTTTTAAACCACTTCCAACCAATATGTGATGTTCGACTTTTCAGTCGATCTAAAAGGTATGACTGAACCTACGTTCTGCTATTAAATGTAGTCAAAAATAAAGATGGTTTCAGCCATGTCCATTGGAGATTTTATCACTACTGTTCATTGCCTTATCGATGATTTGCTTAAATAACTCTTTCCGGTATCCTTGCGCAGTCGTGGCTTACCACCAAAACTCTCGGACAGTGAAGCCATCGCAATGGAGGTGGTTGGCGAGTGGCTTGGGCATAACACAGACAAATGGTGTGGTTTTCTTCCTACGACGCCTCATTCATTAGTTTCCCATGACTACGTAGGCGAGAGTACTCTTGATGGAAATTCCAATACGCCTGCCAATCTCCACTTGAATCAATGGAGCGTAGCTTCAACACAACCTATCCCATTGCAAACTATACTTTTCCCAAGTTAAATGCATACGGTCATTGATCAAATGTCGGCAAGCTCCCTCAGTGACTCCTCTGGTCATCGGATAGCCAGCATCCAGCGCTTTGCCATATCAGAGCCTAGGACGGTTTTTTTGAAGATAGTCTGCACACTTATCAATGGCTTCCCGTTTTGTCAGACCTTTCTTGCTCGCACTTTACCTGATTCCACTGGCCACCTTGTCATACTCTCCCCTGAGTATCTTCAGGGACTGTTCTGCCACTCAGTTTTAAATAGCCTCATACCACTTGTCGTGTAAGCAGTGACTGGCTTTCCACAGATATTCAAGTATATGGATAAAGTCCATGATGATGGTTGCCTTAACTCCATTCTTTTTCATAATAACGGCAATCAGTTTCCGCCGGTGAGGGTGCCCATCAATAACAATGACCCACTGTAGTTTCTGCTCTGAATCTTGCCTGAGAGCTTCCTCGAAAGCTTCTTCTCTATCACGGCTCCGCCTTTCTTTCTACACTGGTCCACACTCTCTTATTCTTGGTGGGAGGCCGGAATTTAACAACGTTGTCGCTCTTCTGATCATATTCATGACCGATTCTGCCGTTTGAAGATTGGGTTTTACCGTATACACGGTGACTACCGGTGCCATTTGTTTGCGATCTTTCTCCTCTCTCGTACTGAGCCTAGTGTGCAGCTTTTGCTGACTCCTTTGCGCGTTCTTCCTAGTTGCCTCCCTCAACCATCCCGGGCGCATCCCCAAGCCTTTGCCGTCAAAACTGGGGATCTTCAGGTCTTCTGTTTACTCAATACCAACCTCGTGCTGTTTGTAAAAAGCCTGAAAGTCTTGAGCGGTATCCGCTACCAGTTGCATAGGCTGTCGTTGTCCAACTATACTTGGAAAACATTAACAATGTCGTTTAATCGTTAGATCACAAGTGCGATCTATTACATAGATGATAATTTTCCCCTGCATGCCATCAGAGTACTTGTCAGTATTGAGGTTTAACTGAGCATCCAGCGGAAACACGCTTGATTGCTCCAGCTGTCTGTAACTGCGACGCCTGACTACGGCAGAACCAAACAAGCTGGTCAGTTGTTGGGAGGTATTCTGCCTAACGTGATTTCTCTGCTCACCGTCGCTATACGTTACCGACGATTGCTGCGGCTAATCATTAGCTTGCTTATCCAGATACCAGTTGAGGAGAAGGCGCAACACTTCGTTGCCTTCAGTCTGGATATAGCCTCTATAGTGGCATGCTCTTGTTAGATAGTGGATTCAAGGTTCTGGATGGTAGCGTCCAAATAATCACGAGCTGGAGAGAAGAATGAATAATTTATGGTATTGGCGCAGGATTCGTTCACAAGAGACGCCGTTATGGAATTATTGGCTTGACGACGTTAGATTACCATAAAACCGTCTCTTTTTCGTTACTGGATATATCGAGAACCATGAGGTTTTAGCGGTTGCATTTGTCGTATCAAAAGGGCCGCAGTCAATGCCTTTTTGTCCAGTTTTTCTAGGTTACTGGTCTCCTTCAGTGACTTTTCTGTACCCTTTTGGTCAGCGCTTTCTAGTCACTGGGCCTGCGATTATCATTTCGGAACAGAACCAAACGGTGTTCAACTTCTCCATAACAGGAAGATACTTCAGAAGAGTAATAATACTTATGGCCTTCAACAGTCTACAATGACATCTCAGGCGTTTTTTTAACTAACTCCTTCGCCTCTTTGATATTCATGGGAACCAGCGAGATAAACAACTGTTTTTGCTGATAGAGAGACTGAATGGTGTTGGCAACAAACAGTGCCTAATCAGCTGTCAGATAGCGATTATTCAAGACCCTTTGAAGCAGGCCAAGTGTTTTTGATGATCTTATTAAAGCAAGTTTTGGCGTTGATATTGCCGCTGTATGGAGTCATGAATAGAGGAATATCATCCTGATTCTCTGTCACTAATTGCAAGACTTCCTGATTCAAGTCAGGATGGTGATCACGGCTATAGCCATGGCAGCTATGAATGCAGGTCAAGTCATCTGGGTTTTCATCGCTGTTGGAATCACCATCTACATGCAGTCTGGTACCAGACAGATTAATTGCCATGCATGCCAGTTTAAGATGATTGGCGACCTTGAGGGCAATGTTCAGATACAACTCGCTGATGCCAGCGTCATACAAGTCATCAAGAGCCAGTCTAAGAATATTATCGTTTCAATGTTCTGGCTGAATGCCTTCTTCAATCAGCCTATTACTAGGCTTGTTTTCGGCAAATGCTGTCAACATATGCAACGTTTGACCGGTAAAACCAAGGCCATTAATAATTGGTGTTACAACTGCCTGTCCGATAGTAACATTACGCGCATCAAGAGTTATTGGTTATGCGTGCATTAATATATTCAGCTATTTTTAGCTCTTGGCATGTTGCTGCGACCAAACCAAGGTGATCCAGACTCTTGATCTGGTACTGGAATGTCTGTATCATTATTTTCCTTGATGTCTTTTATCGTTTGGACAGTGGTATTCAGGGAAATATCAATTGGGCTGGTTAAAAGCAGTAAAAAAGTAGAACGGTGAGTTAAATAATTGGATAACTATATAAGACCTCCTGCTGATTCTGGATCATCTAAGTTAATGACATCAGATCTGAAGGTTGATAATGTAGATGAAGGTGGAGCAAAATATATTCCTCCTTGTGAAACAGCTTCGTCGGAAGCAAAGCCATTAATACTTCGTTCTGCAATGCATCAAGTGGGTATTTCCGCGCACAAGTTGACTAAGCTGATTGTTAGTGGGGAATGGTCAAAAGACGTTCATTACAAGGTCGATGGCGTCCTTTTGCTTGATGGTCGCACCGGCCTGACGGTTCTGCCAGAGAACCTATCCGTGGGGTGTGACCTTTTTCTCAGACGTTGCACCGGCTTGATGGTCATGCCCGAGAACCTCTCTGTGAGGGGCGCCCTTTCTCTTAACAGTTGCACCGGCTTGATGGCCCTGCCCGAGAACCTTTCCGTGGGGGGCGCCCTTTCTCTTAACAGTTGCACCAGCTTGATGGCCCTGCCCGAGAACCTTTCCGTGGGGGGCGCCCTTTCTCTTAACAGTTGCACCGGCTTGATGGCCCTGCCCGAGAACCTTTCCGTGGGGGGCGCCCTTTCTCTTAACAGTTGCACCGGCTTGATGGCCCTGCCCGAGAACCTTTCCGTGGGGGGCGACCTTTCTCTTAACAGTTGCACCGGCTTGATGGCCCTGCCCGGGAACCTTTCCGTGGGGGGCGACCTTTCTCTTGACAGTTGTACCGGTCTGACGGTCCTACCTCAGAACCTCTCCGTGGGTGGCTACCTTCATCTTGAAGGTTGCACTGGCCTAACAGTCCTGCCCGAGGACCTCTCCGTGGGGGGCGACCTTTATCTCAGAGGTTGCACCGGCCTGACGGAACTGCCCGAGAACATCTCCTTTGGGGGTTCCATTTATCTTGACGGTTGCACCGGCCTGACGGTCCTGCCAGAGAATCTCTCCGTTGTGTCCTCCCTTTATCTTGATGGTTGCACCGGTCTGACGGGCTTGCCCGAGAACCTATCCTTTGGTGGCTCCATTTATCTTGACGGGTGCACCAGTCTGGCTGCCTTGCCAGAGAACATCTCCTTTGGGGGCTACCTTCATCTTGACGGTTGCACCGGTTTGACGGGCCTGCCTAACTGGATTACAACGTTGGGATGCACATCATTAAATCTTATACGCCATGTCTATATGGAAGGTACGGGACTGTCAGATACGTTGATCGATCTGCTCAGCGCTGTTGATGCGCCAGGTATGCAGTTCCACTTTTCCAGAAGTGCAGGGCATCCAGAACAGTTGTTTGAAACATTTTGGCAGGCTTTTGCCTTCTGGCGTGATTTGGCTTCTTCCTGTGCTGACACCCCGGAACTGGCTCTCCGATCTGATCAAGTTGTTGATCTGATTACTTTTCTGGGACGATTGACAGGAACCGCAGACTATCAGAATCAGCTTTCTAGGCCTATATTTGCTAAACGGGTTATTGGCGTCATGGAATTAATAACCGGGAATGATCAAGTTCTGGGTGATGCCATGTACCTCGTAAACGAGGCCATCAGTTCCTGTGATGACCGTGTGGCCCTGTGCCTTGATGATCTGGAAACTTTGCAATTGAGGACCTCAGCGACGGCTGTGGCTGTAGAAAATAATGATCCCACTGAATTGAGGGCGCTTGGGCGGCAAATGATGATTCTGGATAAGGTCAAACAAATCGCCAGAGCCCATATGCAAACACTCTCTTGGGTAGATGAGATCGAGGTTGAGCTGGCTTTCAGGCTTGAATTAAGCAAGCACTTTACCATTCCTGGCTCAACGCAAAATATGATATTTCGTGGGTGTGCTTATGTTGCGGATAAGGACATCGCAAGAGCTCTCGCCGACATTAAAATATCCTGCTCCGAGGCTAAACTGGAGAGTTATCTTGAAGAGTGGGCGCCTTGGCAAACATATCAACGCCACCAAGCTGCTCCGGAATTTGACCAGCTCATGCCACAAATGGTAGACCGTATCGACACGTGCTACATCTGCGGAGTTAAAACACAAAAGATGGTTTCGGTGAACAATCAACAGGTGGATTACGATGTACTCCGCAGGTCTTACTTGGGAAATGGTAAAAATCCGTTTACCAATAACCCTTTGGAATGGTCAGCTGTGGTTCGGCTTATAGAGATGGTTCCTCACCCACCCCAGCAAACGGTCAAAGCTAAAAGTTGCGTGATACAGTGATGTGATGGCAGAACACAGAGGTGGTTCTGTTGTATTTGTTGCCAGAAGGCAAAGAAAGCCTATCTAAAGATAAAACTACCACTCTATGGAGGAAAGGTACTACAAGACATAAGTAGCCACCATCGGGTCATATTGCCTTTTCTAATCATGTGACAAAGCTCAATTACAGTAATGGTGGATTTAGCTGATTTGAAGTGTTAAAAAGCCGACAGGGGTCTAGGTATTAGCTTTATCCCTCGATGATCATGCTCAACAAGGTTGTTCGTAAACTTATTCTGGCGAACCTTAACCTCTGGCTGTCTGTCTCCTTTCGGGTTACTATTCAGTGAATTCATGGCTGCGGTATTGGCACCGCTTTCATCAATAGTGACCGTGGTCTGAGCACCATTTTGAGCAATGGTGTTATTAAAACTACCTTTCACCACTCCTGTCAGGAATATACTGACTCGTAAAAAACACCTAAAATTTGCATGATTGTACATTGTCTTTGGGTGTGGTGCTTTTGCTACGATAATGCAGCCGTTAAAACATTATGGTTTCGATATATCCGGTAACGAACAAGAGACGGTTTTATGGTGATATAACATCGCCAAACCAATAACTACATAACACTGTCCCTTGTTCGTTACCGGATATATCGAAAATCATGATATTTGGGCGGTTGTATTGTCGTATTAAAAAAGCCGCACACAAGTTTACAGCAACCACAAATGCCTGCCGTAACAAGCCAGTGGCAGAAAATGTGTTAGATAGATATTTTCAGCTGCCACAGCCAATCAGGCTTATGCTGGCGATATTACGGATGTGCCAACTCGTGGGGCTGACTGTATCTGTCTGTCTTTCATCGACGTGTGCTACAGGGGCGTTGTGGGTTGGTCTATGAGCAACAGAATGATAGCAACGCTGGTAACTGACTCGCTGTAAATGGCTATGTAGGAGCGCAGGCCACAGAAAGGTCTTTTGGTTCACAGTGATCGTGGTAGTTAATATATCTCTGATTGCTATCAGCAGTTGCTTAACAACAATGACTATATATGCAGCATTAGTCGCAAAGGGAACTACTAGGATAATGCTGTAGCCGAGAGCTTTTTTCATACACTGAAGAAAGAATTGACTCATCATGAGGACTTCCTGATGAGGTAAGAGGCAAAGCAGGCAATTTGTGAATATATCTAGGTGTTTTATAATCGACAGGGTGTGGTTCCCTTGCTACTACGCCACATTTATTAGTTCTCCATGATTACGAAGGCGAGAGCATTCTTTATAGAAGTTCAAATCGGCCTGTCAATCTCCACTTGAATACAGTGAGCGTAGCTTCAATACAGCCTCTGCCCCTTGCACACTAAACTTTGCTCCGGTTAGATCCATACGGTCATTGATCAAATGGCGGCAAGCTCCCTCAATGACTCCACTGGCAATCGGATAGCCCCCATCCAGCGTCTTGTCGTAGCAGAGCCTAGATGGTTTTTTTGAAGATAGTCTGCATACTTATTAATGGCCTCACGTTTTGCCAGACCTCTCTTGCTCTCACTTTGCCTGATTCCCCTGGTCACCTTGTCAGACTTTTCCCTGAGCACTTTTAGGGACCGTGCTGCCACACAGCTTTCAATAGCCTCATCCCACTTGTGTGTAAGCAGTGACCGGCTTTTCACAGATATTCAAGTATATGGATCAAGTCCATGATTATGGTTGCCTTTACTCCTTTATTTTTCATAATCAAAGTAATCAGTTTCCGCTGATGAGGGTGCCCATCAATAACAATGACCAACTGCCGTTTCTGCTCCGTATCTAGCTTGAGCGCTCTTTCGAAAGCTTCTTCTATCACGGCTTTCGCCTCTCTTTCTACACTGGCCCAGACTCTCTTATCCTCGGCTGGAGGACGTCATTTAACAACGTTGTCGCTCTTCCGATCCATATACATGACTGATTCTGCCGTGCTAGAATTGTGTTTTACCGTATAATCGGTGGCTACCTGTGCTATTCGTTTGCGATCTTTCTTCTCTCCAAGATTGAGTCTGTTTGCAGCTTCTGCTGATTTTTTTGTGTGTTCTTCCTAGTTGCTTTTCTCAACCTTTCTTGGCGCATCACTAGGCCATTACCGTCAAAACTGAGGATCTGCAGGTCTTCTGTGTACTCAATCACAACCTTGAGCTGTTCGTAAAAAGTCTCAAAGTCTTGAGCCGTATCCGCTGCCAGTTGTATAGTCTGTCGTTTTCCAACCATATTTGGGCAACTCTCTCAATGTCGTTTAATCGTTCGATCATGGGAGCGATCCATCACATTTACAATTTTTCCCTTATGCCATCAGAGTACTTGTCAGTATTGAGGTTTAACTGAGCATACAACGGGAACACGCTTGATTGTGTCCGCTGGCTGTAACTGTGACGCCTGATTACGACATAACCAAACAAGCTGGTTAGTTGTCTGGAGGTATTTTTTCTAACGTTATTTCTTTGCTGACCGGCACTACTTGTTACCGACGATTGCTGCTGCTCATCATTGGCCTGCTTATCCAGATACCCTTGGAGGAGAAGGTGCAACACTTCGTTGTCTTAAGTACGGATATAGTTCTCTATGGTGCCATGCTCTTGTTGGATAGTGGATTCCAAATGCTGAATGATAGCGTCCAAATGATCATGGGCTGGTGAGAAGAATAAATAATCGATGGTATTGGCGTAGGATGCGTTCACAATAGACGGAGTTATCTAGTTATCTAGTTATCTAGTTATCTAGTTATCTAGTTATCTAGTTATCTAGTTATCTAGTTATCTAGTTATCTAGTTATCTAGTTATCTAGTTATCTAGTTATCTAGTTATCTAGTTATCTAGTTATCTAGTTATTGGTTTGACGATGTTATATCACCATAAAACCGTCTCTTTTTCGTCACCGGATATATCGAAAACCATGATGTTTTAGCGTATGCATTGTCGTATCAAAAGAACTTCATCCTAATTGGCAGAGAAAGCACTCGACTAATGGCTACGTGGCACTGTTTGTGTGTGAACATAAACTGGCTAGGTCAGTGTAAAAAAATTTCTGGAAAATTCTTGCCATATCACACCTTATGGGGCTTGGATATTACTTGAGTCTGTGTGTCAGGATAACTGTAACCACTTCAGGAGACCTGTCTTGAAAGACTCAATCAGAAAAAGCATATAAGCACTTACTGAATGAGCTATAAGGTACAAAGAGAGAATTGACACAACAAAAGCCTGTTTACTGCCGGATAAATCTGAAGGCTGCAGGCTTGAGATCTAACGTACTGCGCCAAGGATTGATATCTAATCCGCCTCGACGGAGATATTGGGCATAGACCGTCAGCTCTTCAAATTTGTAGTGTTTTTGCAGATCAATAAAAGCACGCTCAACGCACTGTTCATGAAACTCCTGATGATATCGGAATGAACAGACATATTTCAGCAACGCTGTATGATCAATTTGCTCTCCACGATAGGTGATCACCAAAGTTCCCCAGTCTGGCTGTCCGGTAACTGGGCAGTTGGATTTCAGCAGATGCGTATTTAATGTCTCACTCATCACTTCAACAGACCCACATGAAGCACTTCTTGCCAAGAGTGATGGCTCGTACTTGTAACAATCAATAGCCACATCCAGTTCATCAATATTGATTCCTGGAACATGCTCAAAAGCCATAGCTTCAAACTCATCGATGGTATAAAGCCGCACTGCAACCGAAGCTTTTGCTACTGCAGAAAGATCACGTATCAGGAGAGCAGAAATTTGCTCAGCACTTTCACCATGGAATTGATTAAATGAGTTCAGGTAAAGTTTGAATGACTTTGACTCAATCAGGCAGTATGAATCACAGGGAAGTTCAAACTGAGCCACTCGTACAACCGGTTTCCCGGTCGGTGTTAACCAGGAAAGCTCATAACCATACCAGAGGTCACGGCCATAAAATGGTAAATCATCCTGATAAATACCCAACTCTGTACGCTGCTCTTTACGTTCAATAGGAAACAGCAATGAAGGATCATACTCCGATTTGTACTCACTGGACTTTCCCAATGGTGAAGCGTGCATAACATCACTCATAAATTAATTTCTCAGGCCACGATCAGTTTTCAACAGGGGCAAACGATAAGCACCAAATGACAACCTGATTACTACTGTTCATCAGCTATCTTAAGGAGCCTTGCGTGCATTGGACAAGCTCGTGCAGCCATGAAACCAAGCCTTGATACCATTGTTTTCAAATCAAAGCGCCGGTTGAATCGATAGCAATATTCAGCAAGGTATCTTGGCAGATACTGCGGGTTAATATTGTGGTAACTGCTTTTCAAAGAATTTTTGACGTTCCAGATCATGGTGTTGACCCACGTAAACAACTAATTAGCCATCGATTCGTGACTACTACTTGTTACTACTGCTATATGATGGTGTCCGGCGTCGGCTATTCCTGTGAATGCACCGAGGCCATTACTGACAATACAGCAGGGATGATCACCTAGATGCTTTTGCGGTCAGAGTTATAGCTCCTTTTTCCGGGAACTGGTGACTATGCTGAAACTCATATACAGCTGATAGGTTTCCTCGTTGGTTTGCACGGAGGCAACAAATTGGTGTTTGTTTTCAGAACCTCTTACACGGTTGCCTCCATGTTTTTTACCACCACAGTAGGAATCATCCATCTGAACATGTCATGCAGAGGACGGCTGTCATCATGTTCTTTCATTACCTGTATAAGCTTGTGCTTCAAGTGCTAAACAGCATTATAAGAGATTCCAAGCTGTCTCGAGAGCTCTATGGCCGATATGCCATTCTTAGTCTGAGTCATTAAAAACATGCCTAGAAACCAAGTGGTTAATGGTAGTTTGTTAGCTTCCAGAATGGTGCCATTGGTCAATAATGTCTGGTGACGGCAGCGCTTGCACTGGTAGGCTCACGGGTTTTTATGGTGCAATACTCACGACAACAACACAGAGGACATTAAAATCCATTCGGCCACCGGCATTTGAAAAACTGTTCATAGCATTGTTGTTCTTGTCCATGATGCCCCTTCTACTTCGATGGGAAACGGTGTCGTAAGTTTAGACGAGAAGGATGCTTAGGTCAGATGGTAATCAGGCATGACCATATAGCCATTAGCATTACGGCAAAGGAAAAACCGTTCTCAGTACTACCGACTTCACCCAGAAGTCCATAGCGGGAAGTATTACATGATAAAGAATATGGTTCAGTATTGAGACCTCTTGCCAGAACTCTGGCGGTATTTCAATGGAATAGAAAACATTGCTAAGATAAGTCATGGGAGTCATGACAAAGGTAGGAATGATAGACACATTAATCATAGTTTATGGCAAATACACCATTAACAAAGTCATCAAGGCAAACTGAAGTGGTTATAGTTATTCGGACACACAGACTCTAGTAGTAGCTAAGTCCCCTAATGGGTGTTCAGATGTCAGGAAAGAAAGTTAAACCATGTACGGCAGAGTTCAAGAAATCAGCTGTGAAAATGGCTGTAGAATCAGATCAGCAAGTTACTGAAACCGACAGAGATCTTGGTGTTAACGTTAATCCCATGCATACTTGGATTGCCAAGTATAATTGACCTAAGTCATCTGGAAAAGTCGAGAAGAATGATGAGCACGTATACGACGAGCTAAAACGTTTACGTGAAGAAGTGGCAATGCTTAAAGGTAAGCATGCCATCTTACAAAAGGCGGCATCCTTCTTTGTGAGAGAAAGTCTCTAAGATTCTGGTTTATCAGAGACCATCGGGATAGCTTCAGTATCATAGCCATGTGCTTGGTTATGTTGATATACTGCACAGGCTATTACGATTGGCGCTGGGAGTGGCTCTTTTGATACGAAATGTAGCCGTTAAAACATCATGGTTTTCGATATATTCGGTGACGAAAAAGGGATGGTTTTATGGTGCTATAACGTTGTCAAACCAATAATTAGATAACTCCGTCTATTGTGACCGCATCCTACGCCAATACCATCGATTATTCATTCTTCTCACCAGCTCGTGCTCATTTGGACGCTATCATTCAGCACCTTGAATCCACTCTCCAACAAGAGCATGGTACCATAGAGGACTATATCCGGACTGAAGGCAACGAAGTGTTGCGCTTTTGCCTCCAAGGGTATCTGGATAAGCAGGCCAATGATGAGCAGCAGCAATCGTCGGTAATGGGTAGCAACGGTGAGTGGAGAAATCACGTCAGGAAAAATACCTCCCAACCACTGATCAGCTTGTTTGGTTCTGTCGTAGTCAGGCGTCGCAGTTACAGGCAGCGGACGCAATCTAGCGTGTTTCTGCTGGATGTTCAGTTAAACCTCAATACTGACCAGTACTCTGATGTCATGAGGGGGAAAATTGTAAATGTGTGATGGATCGCTCCCATGATCGAACGATTAAACGACATCGTGATAATTACCCAAGTTGGTTGGGAAACGACAGACTATGCAACTGGTAGCTGATACGGCTCAAGACTTTGAGGCTTTTTACGCACAGCTCAAGGTTGGGATTGAACAAACAGAAGACCTGCAGATTCTCAGTTTTGACGGTAGGGGTTTGGTGATGCGCTTGGAATGGTTGAGGTAAGCAACTAGGAAGAACGCGCAAAAGAGTCAGTAGATGCTGCAAACTAGGCTCAGTCCGGGAGAGAAGAAAGATCGTAAACGAATGGCACAGGTAGCCACCGGTTATACGGTAACACCCAATCTTAGAACGACAGAATCTGTTATGGATATGGATCGGAAGAGTAACAACGTGGTTAAATTACGTCCTCCAGCCAAGAATAAGTTAGTGTTAGTAACTGTAGAAAGAGAGGCGTAAGCCGTGATAGAAGAAGTTTTCGAGGAAGCGCTTCGGCGAGATCAGGAGTAGAAACGGCAGTTGGTCATTGTTATTGATGGGCACCTTCATCAGCGGAACCTGATTACCGTGATTATGAAAAAGAAAGTAGTTAAGGCAACTATCATCATGGACTTTATTTATGTACTTGAATATATGTGGAAAGCCGGTCACTGCTTACATGACAAGGGGATGAGGCTATTGAAAGTTGGGTCGCTGAATGGTCCTGAAGATACTCAGTGGAGAGTCTGACAAGGTAGACTGGGGAAGCCGGCAAAGTGTGAGCAAAAGAGGTCTGACAAAACGTGAGGTTATTGATAAGTGTGCAGACTATCTTCAAAAAAACGGCCTAGGCTCTGCTACGGCAAGGCGCTGGATGCTGGCTATCCGATTGTCAGTGGAGTCATTGAGGGAGCTTGCCACCATTTGATCAATGACCATATGGATCTAACCTTGGCAAAGTGGAGTTTGCAATGGCATAGGGGCTGTGTTTAAGTTACGCTACTGGATTCAAGTGGAGACTGGCAGGCGTATTGGAGCTTTCATAAGGAATGCTCTAGCCTTCGTAATCATGGAGAACTAATAAATGTGGCGCCGTAGAAAGTGGACCACACCAAAAGCCGGCACTGTTTGCACGACAATAGTATGAGGCTATTAAAAGTTGAGTGGCAGAACGGTCCCTGAAGATACTCAGGTGTTAGTCTGACAATGTGGCATGGGAATTCGGCAAAGTGCGAGCAAGAGATGTCCTCCAAAACTGTAGGCTGTTTATAAGTGTGCGGGCTATCTTCAAAAAAACCGTCCCAAGCTATTCGATTGGCAGTGTAGTAATTGAGGGAGCTTGCCGCCATTTGATTAATGACCATATGGATATAACTTTGGCAGAGTGGAGTTTGCAAGGGGGTATAGGTTGTGTTGAAGTTACGCTTACTGGATTCAAGTGGAGATTGGCAGGTGTATTGGAACTCCCATAAGGAATGCTCTCGCCTTTGTAATTATGGGGAACTAATGAATGGGGCGTCGTAGCAAGGGAACCCCACTCAAAGATAACCTCAAAAGAAGAAAAATATAAAAACTCCACCATCTCATGATTAAGTATTTCATCAACATTACTCAATGTCTCAACATCAAGAATCACTACGCTACTAGAAGTAGTTAATTCCTCTAACTAACTCCATATAACAAAACAGTACCCGTAGCTGATAAACTCATCAGAAATCAAGCGGCTATTTTTATCAAGCACTAACCAATCCATAGTTTGCCTCAGCATAAACGGTTGAACCAGATGATAACCCCTTCTCTAGTGCTGCTCGGTTATCACAGGGGAGTGTGGGTAATAACGGAACTGCTCAACCAATTCTGACGTTAACAGCTCCAGATCAGGAATGATCAGTCTAGAGGTTGCCGTTTAGCCAACCAGTTATTGATACAATCAAGCTCATAGTTAGAATCACTGCCCAAGAGGCAACTTATATAATAGAGCAGCTTTATATCACAGCGAGGCAGTTCACGCCTCAGTTCATTAATGCTCAATGCTGCTCACCAACAGTTGATAGAGTTGCAGGCTATCATTAGGAGAGCCCAATAACCACTACGGTAGCATGTGTTATACCAAGTTTGCTGACTATCTGGTCAATAGTTACCGAACCCCTGTTCGCTACAATCCCCCAGTGGTAGAAGTAGGCTACTAGGTTGATATGGCAGTAACTTCAGCAGCTCCGGTTGGAACTTATACTACCTACCAGTGTTGTGCTGTTTTCTGATAAACCAAGTGACGTTACTGGTAGCTCATGATGGAACCAACGAGCCTTGAAACAAGTGGAGATTCTTCCTATGTGGTCTTTCTGCCTCACAGCAAAATTCAACCACCTGTATCAGGTGTAGCCATAGCAGGGCACTAGCGCCATCAATAAACCGTAGTTTTATCGCTTACTGGCCGCGTGCATCCTTGGTCCCAAGTTAAAGCTACTGAATCGTGAAACCTTTGTCTTTAGGATTTTCAAGATCACGAATCGTGTTTTCCAGCTGCTGTAACCTCATGGAAGCTTGGCTCTGAAACGAGCTGAGTTTTTTACTCAATTCTTCCTGAGTTTGAGCGGAGGACTGTATTTGCCGCTCAACGCTTTGTTGCGCTGACAAAGTACTCTTCAAACCATCAATATCAGACTTAAGCGCTTCAATATGAGCAGTTATATCCGAGTTGGCTACTAACTGTTTGGTAGTTACGGATTTAATCATCTGATCAAGCTCCGTCAGTTTTGACACCTGCTGACCAGCTGACTTCCTAGCATCATCGGACTGTTTGATGGCCAAGTCCAGCTTTTTGGTGCCCTGCTCTATTTTCTCTTTATTCTCATTAATCCACTCCCTGTTTCTCTTGTTGGAAACATCCCAGAGTTTGCGAATTTCAGAATTAACCACCTTGAGTTCAGAACGTAATATGGAATCACTCTGGTTAATAGTTTCACCTGTTTCAGAAACCTTTTCGGTCACCATGCCAAGCTGGTCATGAGTGTCATGAAGCTCCTGCTGCGTATCTGCCAGTGCTTTCTGTAACTCAGTCACCTGCCAGTAACCGCCAGCCACAACCCCAGCCAGAAGTACAAATAGAACACCAAGTACTAAGAAACCAGCACCGCTCCTTTTAGTGAGTGTGGCTGCGGCAGTATTTCTAGAGATATCACCGGCGGTTCTATGCCTGTATGGCCTCTGATCGGCGGTAATGGATAAATCAGGATTTGCCTGAAGAGTATCTTTATCCTCTTGCATAGTCACTGCTTTCAATCAAAAACACCACCAGAGCCACTCTCTCTACTTTAATTAAAGTTGAGATATGGTGGTATTTCCAGCTCCCGGCTGTTCAGAACAATAAAAGAGGCTCTTATTGTAGAAGAAAGCGGTTTGCCTCCCAACCCCATGATGTAATAAATGAGGTATGTAAGACTTGAAATTTCTGTATTTCACCTAAAGATACAGTACGTGGATAGTATTCCACAATCCCAAAATGAGCCTGAAAAGAGCGTAAACCAGTGATTTCAGGTCTTCCGTTCAAAAATGGTTTTAAATAGCGATTTCCTGGCGTACGGAATTGTTCAGCAGCCTCGTTATCGCTCATTGATTACGCTTTGGGTGCGGTTCTTTTGATACGACCATGTAGCTGCTAAAATATCATGGTTTTCTGTATATTCGGTAACGGGGGAAACCCGGTTTTATGGTGATGTGACGTCGTCAAACCAATAACTCCATAACACCGTCTCTTGTGAACGCACCTTGCTCCAATACCATTGATTAGTCGTTATTCTCACCAGACCGTGATCATTTGGAGGTTATCATTAAGCACCTTGAATCCACTCTCTAACAATAGCATGGCACCATAGAGAGCTATATCCAGACTGAAGGCAGCGAAGTATTGCGCCTTCTCCTCCAAGGGTATCTGGATAAGCAGGGCAATGATAAGCTGCAGCAATCGTTGGGAACTGGTAGCGACGGTGAGCAGATAAAGTGCGTCATAAAACATATCTCCCGACAACTGACCAGCTTGTTTGGTTCTGTCGTAGTCAGGCGTCACAGTTACAGCCAGTAGTAGCAATCTAGCGCGTTTCCGCTGGATGCTCAGTTAAACTCCAATACTGACCAGCACCCTGATAGCATGAGGGGAAAATTGTCAGCGATGTGATTGATCGCTCTTATAATCTAACGATTAAACAATATCGTGAGAGTTGCCTAGGTATGTTTGGAAAACGACAGGCTATGCAACTGGTAGCGGATACGGCTCAAGACTTTGAGGCTTTTTACGAACAGCTCAAGGTTGGGATTGAACAAACAGAAGACCTACAAATCATCAGGTTTTACGGTAAGGGCTTTGTGGTGCGCCAGGAAGGGCTGAGGGGAGCAACTTGGCAGAACGCGCAAAAAGGGTAGCAGAAGTTGCAAACCAAGCTCAGTCCAAGATAGAGAAAATCGCAAACAAATGGCGTAGGTAGCCACCGTTTATACGGTAAAACCCAATCCTAGAACGTCAGAATCGGACATGGATATGGATCGGAAGAGCGACGATGTTGTTAAATTCCGTTCTCCAGCCAAGAATAAAAGGGTATGGGTCAGTGCAGGAATAGAGGCGGGAGCCGTGATAGAAGAAGCGCTCAGGCGAGATCCGGAGCAGAAACGGATGCGGGTCATTGTTATTGATGGGCACCATCATCAGTGGGAACTGATTACCGGAATTATGAAAAAGAAGGGAGTTAAGGCAACCGTCCTCATGGACTTTACCAATGTACTTGGATATTTGTGGAAAGCCAGTCACTGTTTACAACACGACAAGGGTGATGGGCTATTTAAAGCTTGGTGGCAGAACGTTTCATGAAGATACTCAGGGGAGAGTCTGACAAGGTGACCATGGGAATCAGGCAAAGTGCGAGCAAGAGAGGTCTGACAAAACTGGAGGCTATTGGTAATTGTGCAGACTATCTTCAAAAAAAAACCGTCACAAGCCCTGCGATTACAAAGCGCTGGATACTGGCTATCCTATTGCCAGTGGAGTCATTGATAGAGCTTGCCACCGTTTGATTAATGACCGTATGGATATAAGCTGGGCAAAGTGTAGTTTTCAATGGGCAGAGGTTGTGTTGAAGCTACGCTCACTGGATTTAAGTGGAGATTGGCAGGCGTATTTGAACTTCCATCAGGAATGCTCTTGCCTTCGTAATCATGTAGAACTAATGCATGTGGCGTCGTAGCAATGGAACCACACCATCCCTCCTTTGCCTCAAGTGCATGCGGTGGAGTACTTGCCTACAAATATTATTGCCAATCTGGCAGAGATTTCAGCTTTTCATAAGGTGTCATCATATTTTCATAATGGTACTTTCCCCTCTCTTTGCTTTTTGTATCAATCATTATTTCAGGGAAAAAGAAGGGCCTGTGGAAGTTGATGTAAGGTGTAAGATAGTTTTTATTAAACTCGTGTACTTTTTCAGCATCATGATGTTGCTGTATATTGGTGTAGTCCAACATCTTCCTGATAATTGCACCATTTTTTGATGCAACCAGTGTATTGCATTTGTATTGCGTGATCTGGATGTTGTGAACTTTATGTGAAGACTGTCCAGTAAATCAGCTACACGATAGCTGATGCACTCAGACCCATTGTTTGAGTGTAAACCACGTCATTTGAAGGGAAAGCCGTCAGTAACTCTTCAAGGACAGGTATTAGAAAAGCTTCATTGATTTGTTACTTAACAGACCACCTGCAATTTGGTTACCTAATCCACTGTTGATATGGTACAACCCTTAGACTTTATCACCCTAATGAACAGTATCAATCCTGATGAAACATGGCTGTCCATCAGGTTGTGGTTTCCGCCGAGTGACGGTGGCGACTTTACAGAACTAGTGACGTTTTTATGCTGACGAACTGTTTTATATGTTTTTGACTGGCACAAGTTGTAAAGATGTGAAACTGAGATGTTGGCCAGTATCTCATGACGATAATCTCCACGCTTATAAGCCTACTCTAAGATCCTCTTTACTGATTGGCCATTCAGCTCAATTATGGAGCAGATTTGTCTCCGCCGGCAGCCGAATATCCGCCTTTATATATCTAGATTTAAATCGTTGGGGTTTCCTTTGATACGACAATTCATACGCTAAAATGTCATGGTTGTCGATATATCGGTAACGAAAAAGAGACGGTTTTATGGTGATATAACGTAGTTAAACCAATAATTACGTCACACCGTCTATTGTGCACGCATTCTACACCAACACCATCGACGATTCATTCTTCTCCACAGCTTGTGACCATTTAGACGCTATCATTCAGCACCTTGAATCAAATATCCAACAAGAGCATGGCACCATAGAGAGCTATATCCGAACTGAAGGCAACGAAGTGTTGCGCCTTAGCCTCCTAGGGTATATGGATAAACAGGCCAATGATGGGCCGCAGCAATTGTCTGCAACGAGTAGCGACTGTGAGCAGAGAAATCGCGTTAGAAACAATATCTTCAGATAACTGACCAGCTTGTTTGGTTCTATTGTAGTCAGGCGGCGTAGTTACAGCCAGCGGAAGTAATCAAGCGTATTTCCGCTGGATGCTCAGTTAAACCTCAATACTGACAAGTACTCTGATAGCATGAGGGAAAAATTGTCAGCGATGTGATGGATCGCTTTTATGATCGAACGATGAAACGACATCGTTAGAGTTGCCACGGTATGTTTGGAAAACTACAGGCTATGCAACTGGTAGCTTATACAGCTCAAGACTTTGAGGATTTTTACGAACAGCGCAAGGTTGTTGTTGAGCAAACAGAAGACTTCCAGATCCTCAGTTTTGACGGTAATGGCTTAGTGATGCGAGAGGAAGAGTTGATGGAAGCAACCAAGGCGAACGTGCAAAATAGTTAGCCAAAGCTGCTAATCAGGCTAAGTCATAGAGAGAAGAAAGATCGCAAACGAATGGCTCAGGTAGCCACCGTTTGTACGGTAAAACCCAATCCTGAAACGGTAGAATCGGTTATGGATATGGATCGGAAGCGAGACAACGTTGTTAAATTCTGTCTTTCAGCTTGGAATAAGATGGTGTGGGCCAGTATAGACAGAGAGGCGTAAGCCGAGATAAAATAAGCTTTTGAGGAAGCGCTCAGGCTAGATCAGGAGCAGAAACGGCAGTTGGTCATTGTTATTGATTGCCACCGCTTATCAGCGGAAACTAATTACCATGATTATGAGAAAGAAGGTAGTTAAGGCAACCATCATCATGGACTTTATCCATGTACTTGAATATCTGTGGATAGCCGGTCACTGTTTACACGATAAGGGGATAGTCTATTGAAAGCTGGGTGGCAGAACGGTCCTTTAAGACACTCAGGGAAGAGTCTGACAAGGTGGCCCGGTGAATCCGGCAAAGTGCGAGCAAGAGAGGTCCTCAAAAACTTGAGGCTGTAGATAATAAGCGTGCAGACTATCTTCAAAAAACCGTACCAAGCTTTGCTATGACAAGACACAGGATGCTGGCTATCCGATTGCCAGGGGAGTCATTGAGGGAGCCTGCCGCCATTTGATCAATAACCGTATGGATATAACCGAGGAATAGTGGCGTTTGCAATGGGCAGAGGCTAAGCTCACTGGATTCAAGTGGAGATTGGCAAGCGTATTGTAACTTCCATAAGGAATGCTCTCGCCTGCGTAATCATGGAGAACTAATGAATGAGGTGTTGTAGCAAGTGAACCACACCCAAATGTTTACTTGGATTATGAAAAAAAGAGAGCTAAGGCAGCCATCATCATGGACTTGATCCATACACTTGAATATCTGTGAAAAGCCGGTCACTGCTTACACAACAAGGTGGATGAGGCTATTGAAAGCTGGGTGGCAGAACGGTCCCTGAAGCTACTCAGTAGAGAGTATGACAAGGAGGTCATAGGGTATCCGGAAAGTGCGGGTAATAGAGGTCTGACAAAACGTGAGGCCATTGATCAGTGCAGATTATCTTCAAATGGTGTGGTTCTTTTGATACGATACTGCAGCCGCTAAGACGTCATGGTTTTCGATATATCTGGTAACGAAAAAGAGGCGGGTTTATGGTAATATGACGGTGTCAAATCAATAACTACATAATACTATCTATTGTAAACGCATCCTACGCCAATACCCTTGATTATTTATTCTTCTCTCTAGTTAGTGATCATTTGGACGCTATCATTCAGTACCTTGAATCCACTCTTCAACAAGGGCATGGCACTATATAGAGCTATATCCAGACTGAAGGCAACGAAGTGTTGCTCCTTCTCCTCCAATGGTATCTGGATAAGCAGATCAATGATGAGCCGCAGCAATCGTTAGTAACAAGTAGTTACGGTAAGCAGAGGAATCACGTCAGTTAAAATACCTACGGCAACTGACCAGATTGTTTAGTTCTGTCGTAGTCAGGCGTCGCAGTTACAGCTAGCATAAGCAATACAGTGTGTTTTTGCTGGATGCTCAGTTACACCTCAATATTGTCCAGTACTCTGACGGCATGAGGGGAAAAATTGTCACCGATATGATGGATCGCTCTTATGATCGAATGATTAAACGACATAGTGAGAGTTGCCCAAGTATGGTTGGAAAACGAAAGGCTATGCAACTGGTAGTGGATACGGCCCAAGACTTTGAGACTTTTTACTAACAGTGCAAGGTTGTGATTGAGCAAATAGAAGACTTGCAGATCCTCAGTTGTGACGGTAATGGTTTGGTGACTCGCCAGAGATGGTAGAGGGAAGCAACCAAGAAGACCGCGCAAAAGAATAAGCATAAGCTGCACACCCGGATAAGTCCTGTAGAGAAGAAAGATTGCACAGGTAGCTAGCGTTTATACGGTAAAATCCAATCTTAGAATGGCAGAATTAGTCATGGATATGGATTGGAAGAGCGACAACGTTGTTAAATTCCGTCCTCCAGCCAAGCATAAGAGAGTGTGGGCAGTGTAGAAAGAGAGGTGTAAGATGTATATAGAAGAAGCTTTCTAGGAAGTGCTCAGGCTGGATCCAGAGCAAAAACAGCAGAGGGTCATTGTTATTGATGGGCACTCTCATAAGCGGAAACTGATTACTTGAATTATGAAAAAGCAGGTAGTTAAAGCAGCCATCATCATGGACTTTATCCATGTACTTGGATATCTGAGTAAAGCCGGTCACTGCTTACACAACAAGGTGGATGAGGCTCTTGAAAGTGGGGTGCCAGAACGGTCCCTGAAGATATTTAGGGGAGAGTCTGACAAGGTGGCCAAAGGGATCCGGCAAAGTGCGAGCAAGAGAGGTATGACAAAACGGGAGGCCATTGATAAGTGTGCAGACTATCTTCAAAAAAACCGTCCTAGGCTTTGCGATAACAAGGTGCTGGATGCTGGCTATTTGATTGCCAGTGGAGTCATTGAGGGAGCTTGCGGTTATTTGTTCAATGACCGTATGGATCTAAGCGTGGCAAAGTGGAGTTTACAATGGGTAGATGCTGTGTTGAAGCTGCGCTCACTGGATTCAAGTGGAGATTGGCAGGCGTATTTGAGCGTCCATAAGGAATGCTCTCGCTGTCGTAATTATGGAGAACTAATGAATGTGGCGTCGTAGCAAGAGACCACATTAATTTAAATCCATTGACTGTCCGCTGTTTACGCTTCAGGAAGCCTTGGTCAAGGTACTCCTTGATCAAGCTGGTAGTCTGGGCTTTGGAATGGCCTGAAGCAACGGGTAAATATTTCCTGATGATACATTTCTCAGGCTTGCTCAGATTGAGGTATAGGAAATGTCTATGGTGTTCTCAATCCATTGAGACACTAATCTTTTGATTTCCAACTAGGCTCGATATTCGGCGTTGTTTGAAGTAGTTACTATACCTGTTTGAGCGTTGCGATGAGCCGTGTGTTCATTACGCAATGTTCTACCTAGTCTATCCAGATTACCATCTGACCTAAACCTCCTTCTCGTCTAACTTACGACACCGTTTTTCCTTGAAGTAGAAGGTGCAACATGGGCAAGCACAAAATTCAGTTCCAGAAAGGCATGAGTATTGTGGAGTTCTTCCAGGAATATGGCTAGGAAGCATAATGCTGTAACCAGTTTTTCAAATGCCGGTGGCTTAATGTGGTTTTAATGTCCCCTGTGTTGTTGTTGGGTGTATTGCATCCTAAAACCCCGTGAGCTCCAGCAGTGCAACCGCTGCCGTCACCAGATATCATTTACCAGTGGCACTATGCTGGAAGCTAGCAAACTGCCCTTTACCACTTGGTTTCTAGGCATGTTTTTAATGACTCAGACCAAGAATGGCATATCTGCCATGGAGCTCTCGAGGCGGCTGGGAACCTCTTATAATGCTGCTTGGTGCTTAAAGCACAAGCTTGTGCATGTAATGAAAGAACGTGATGACAGTCGTCCCCTGCAGGGACATGTCCAGATGGATGATTTCTACTGGGGTGGTGAACAGCATGGAGGCAAACGGGTAAGAGGTTATGAAAACAAACGCCTATTTGTCGCCACCTTGCAACCCAACTAGGAAAGCTACCAGTCGTATATGCGTTTCAGCATGGTAACCAGTTTCTGGAAAAAGTAGCTGGAACTCTGCGCGCAAAAGCATCTAGGTGATCATACCTGCTGTGTTGGCAGTGATGGCCTCGGTGCATTCACAGGAATAGCCGACGCCGGACACCAACTACAGCAGTGGGTGATAGGTGGTGGTCATGAATCGATGGCTAATGAGTTGTTTACGTGGGCCAATACTATGATCGGGACGTCAAAAATTCTCTGAAAGGTAGTTACCACAATATTAACCCGAAGCATCTGCCAAGATACCTTGCTGAATATGGCTATCGACTTAACCGGCGCTTTGATTTGAAAGCAATTGGATCAATGCTTGGTTACGTGGTCGTGCGAACTTGGCACATGCCAGCAAGGCTCCTTAAGCTGACTGATAAACAGTGGTAATCATGAGGTTTGTGATCAACCATCATTTATTGAACGATCGTAAGTCCAATATAGTTACCCTAAAGCAGATTACAGCCTTCCTACTGTTTTTAACCAGCAGCGATTAAGTTCTTAAACTGTATTGGTGGACGCCCTGACATGATATTCAGATATGAACCTACATTGTGATTGTGTGCCAGCAGCTTGCGAGCCATTCTAGAGGTCAAATGCCATTGGGTGTGGTTCCCTAGCTAGGACGTACATTCATTAGTTTCCCATGATTACGAAGGTTATAGCATTCCTTATGGAAGTTCCAATACGCCTGCCAATCTCCACTTGAATCCAGTGAGCGTAGCTTCAACACAGTATCTGCACATTGCAAACTTTATTTTGCCACGATTATACCCATACGGTCATTGATCAAATGGAGGCAAGCTTCCCCAATGACTCCACCGGCAATCTGCTAGCTGGCATCCAGCGCCTTGTCACAGTAGAGCCTAGGACGGATTTGTGAAGATAGTCTGCACACTTATCAATAGCCTACAGTTTTAGAGTACCTTTCTTGCTCGCACTTAGCCAGATTCCCATGGCAACCTTGTAAGATTCTGCCCTAAGTATCTTCATGGACCTTTCTGCCACCCAGCTTTCAATAGCCTCATCCCCCTTGTCGTGTAAGCAGTGACCGGCTTTCCACAGATATTCAAGTACATGTATAAAGTCCATGATGATGGTTGCCTAAACTCCCTGCTTTTTAATAATCACGGTAATAAGTTTCCGCTTATTGAGTGTGCCAATCAATAACAATGACCAACTGCAGTTTCTGCTCCGGATCTCTCCTGAGCGCTGCCTTGAAAGCTTCTTATATCACGGTTTACGCTTCTCTTCTACGCTGGCCACACTCTCTTATCCCTAGCTGGGGAACGGAGTTTCACAACGGTGTCGCTCTTTCGATCCATATCCATGATCTATTCTGTCGTTCGAGGATTGGGTTTTACCGTATAAACGGTGGCTACTTGTGCCATTCGTTTGCATCTTTATTCTCTCCAAGAGTGAGTCTGGTTTGCAGCTGCTGTTGACTCTTTTGCGCGTTCTTTCTAGTTGCTTACACAACCCATTACGGGCGCATCCACAAGTTCTTACCGTCAAAACTAAGGATCTGCAGGTCTTTTGTTTGCTCAATCCCAACCTTGCGCTGTTCGTAAGAAGTATTGAGCTGTATCCGCTACCAGTTGCATAGCCTGTCGCTTTCCAACCCTACCGTAGCAACTATAACGATGTTGTTTAATCGTTCGATTATAAAAGTGATCGATTATATCACTGACAATTTTTTCCTCATGCCATCATAGTACTTGTCAGTATTTAGGGTTAACTGAGCATCCAGCGGGCACACGCTGGATTGCTGTAGCTAGCTGTAACTGCGACGCCTGACTACGACAGAACTAAACAAGCTGGTCAGTTGCTAGGAGGTATTTTTTCTGAAGTGATTTCCCTGCTTATCGTCGCTATCAGTTACCGACGATTATTGTGGCTCATCATGGCCTGCTTATCTAGATACCTTTCCTTGGAGGAGAAGGCGCAACACTTCGTTGCCTTCAGTCTGGATATAACTATCTATGGTGCCATGATATTGTTGGATAGTGGATTCAAGGTGCTGAATGATAGCGGCCAAATAATCACGATCTGGTGAGAAGAATTAATATCTAGTGTATTGGCGTAGCATTCGTGCACAAGAGACGGTGCTATGGAGTTATTGGTTTGATGACGTTATATCACTATAAAAACGTCTCTTTTTTATTACCGGATATATCGAAAACCATGATATTTTAGGGGCTGCATTGTCGTATCAAAAAATCCGCAGCATTATTAGATCGACTGAAAGGTCTAACATCACGTGTTCAGTATGATTTTCGTCTAGTAATCATGTACGAAGTTCATAAATCACAGGCATTTCATGTTGAAAATAAGGCTTCCCTTCAGGCTCATTTCATATTGGAAGAGACTTGGATTTGTAGTAGATACAGTGCTACTATGGTTTTGCGAAAATTCAGGTCTCTGAACTAAACCACAACTATTTCAATCACATTTGGAGAAGACAAATGGCTTTTCAACTGCCAGAACTGCCTTATGAGCGCGATGCAATGGAACCACATATCTCTAAGGAAACTCTGGATTACCATTACGGCAAGCACCACAATACCTACGTTGTGAAACTGAACGGCTTGGTTGAAGGCACAGAGTTGGAAAACAAAAGTCTGGAAGAAATCATCAAGTATTCCGACGGGGGCATCTTTAACAATGCTGCTCAGATATGGAACCATACTTTCTACTGGAACTGCCTGAGCCCAAATGGCGGCGGCAAGCCATCCGGTGAGCTGGCTGCAGCTATCGACAAGGCATTTGGTTCTTTTGATGACTTTGTTGCAAAGTTCTCTGACATGGCCGTTAACAACTTCGGCTCTTCTTGGACTTGGTTGGTAAAAAACACTGACGGCTCTCTGGTAATCGTGAACACCAGCAATGCTGGGACTCCTCTGACTGGAGACCAAAAGCCTCTGCTGACCTGCGACTTGTGGGAACACGCTTACTACATTGACTACCGCAATGTACGTCCAGATTACCTGAAAGGCTTCTGGGCTCTGGCAAACTGGGAGTTTGTTGCATATAACTTTGCCGGTTAGTTAACTGACCTTTGGCATATCCGGAGGCTTATTTGATTACGCCCAATGGAGCTCCTACCAATTAAGATTATGCTGATCTCCATTGGGTGTGGTTATCTTGCTACGACGCCCCATTCATTAGTTCTCCATGATTACGAAGGCGAGAGCATTCCTTATGGAAGTTCTAATGCGCCTGCAAATCTACACTTGAATCCAGCGAGCGTATCTTCAACACAGCCTCTGCCCCTTGCAAACTCTACTTTGCCACGATCAGATCCATATATGGCCATTGATCAAATAGTGGTAAGCTCTTTCAATAGCTCCACTGGCAATCGGATAGCCAGCATCCAGCGCCTTGTCGTAGCAGAGCTGGGACGATTTTTTAAAGATAGTATGCACACTTATCAATAGCTGCTAGTTGTGTCAGACCTCTTTTGCTCGCACTTAGCCGGATTCCCCGAGCCACCTTGTCAACTCTCCCCTGAGTATCTTCATGGACCGTTATGTGACATAGCTTTCAATAGCCTCATGTCATTGTCGTGTAAGCAGTGGCAGATTTTCCACATATATTCAAGTATATGGATAAAGTCTATGATGATGGTTGTCTAAGTGAATTTATTTTTCATAATCCCGGTAATCAGGTTACGCTGATGAAGGTGCCCATAATCACAATGGGTGTGGCTCTTTTGATGCGACAATACAGCCGCTAAAACAGCAGGGTTTTCGATATATCTGGTACGTAAAAGGGAGGTTTTTATGGTGATATAATATCGTTAAACCAATAACTCCATAACACCGTCTCTTGTGAACGCATCCTGCGCCAATACATTCGATTATTCATTCTACTCACCAGTCGTGATCATTTGGACGCTATCATTTAGCACCTTGAATCCACTCTCCAACAAGAGCATGGCACCATAGATAGTTATATTCAGACTGAAGGTAACGAAGTGTTGTGCCTTCTTCTCCAAGGGGGTCTGGATAAACAGGCTAATGATGAGCCGCAGCAATCGGTGATAACTGGTAGCGAGGGTGAGCAGAGAAATTACGTCAGAAAAAATATGGTGAGGTTTCCTTGCTCAGACGCTCCTTCCATTAGTTCTCCATGATTACGAAGGCGAGATCATTACTTATGAAAGTTCCCATGCTCCTAGCAATCTCCACTTGAATTCAGTGGACGTAGTTTTAACACAGCCTCTGCCACTCACAAACTATACTTTGCCTCAGTTAGATCCATTCTGGCATTTATCAAATGGTGGCAAGCTCCATCAATGACTCCAATGGCAATCTGATAACCAGAATCAAGTTCCTTGTCGTAGCAGAGCCTAGGACGGTTTTTTTGAAGATAGTCTGCACACTTATCAATAGCCTCCAGTTTTGTCAGACCTTTCTTGCCAGCACTCTGCTGTATTCCTATGGGCATCGTGGAGACTCTACCCTGAGTATTTTTAGGTACCATTGTGCCACCAAGCTTTTCATAGCTCTATTCGCTTTGTCGTGTAAGCAGTGCCAAGCTTTCCACAGATATTCAAGTATCAAGGTGCTGAATGATAGCGCCCAAATGATCACGAGCTTGTGAGAAGAATGAATAATCGATGGTATTGGCGCAGGATGCGTTCACAATAGATGGTGCTATGGAGTTAGTGGTTTCAATACGTTATATTACCATTAAACCGTCTCGTTTCGTTACCGTATATATTGAAAACTCTGATGTTTGAGCGGCTGCATTATCGTCTCAAAAGAACTGCACCAAAAGACAATGTACGATCATCCAAATTTTAGGTGTTTTTTACGAGTCGCAACGAGATGTTCTACTTTTTTAGAGGCCATGGAAATTTAAAATCCATGATTTACCAAGGGTACAGCGTTAATAGTGTACGGTAGCGCAATATAATTAGGCTTAATCTGCCGGCTAACGACGTGTAAGCTGGTCGTTATTCTCGATTTTCCAGAGTTTGGTCATATGGTCGTATTAGCTGAAGCCCTTAAAAATCAGGGGATGTTCGACTTTTCTGGAAAGTAAGCAAAGTCGAACATCTCGTAGTCTGTATATTCCTTATATGGGTGGTGAGAGACAGGTATAAGTTGGCTGTCTTTGTTCTGTGCATAGCAGAGAGGTAAGAAAATAGATTAAGTAATGTATTTCAGGTTATGGGAGTAATGAGCTAGAAAGACCTTGAAAAGATTTACTTGGACTTAATGAAAAGTAAATAATTTTTTGCTATATAAGTACTGAGCCATATGGAATCTTATTTTCTGGTTCAATTAGTTCCTGTAACGCAGGAGCAGGTTGCCTAGAGTGGCTGGCCAATGAATCTGTATAAATAGGTTCATATGGTCAGGTGCTTATACTGTTCTGATTATTAAAAGCGATTTTGGAGTAGAACTGGTAGTGAATAGGTTGATAAAATTATTAACAGCTATATTTATCATTTTAGTATTTCATATTGTATCAGTAAAAGCAGATAGTATGTGTTCCAATACTCCTATTACCCATTATGTGCCAGAAGATAGTGTAGGTGTTTTAACAAATGGGCTGAGGTTTTATAATAAGTTGTATCCTACAGGAAGCTATTCTGGCGTGGATTCTGAAGAATTAATTAATATTAAAATTACACCACAGTGTGAAATTATTGCAGATGTCATTTGCGCAACTATTGATGGCGTAAAGGTTAGTTTCCCAGAAATTACTGTGCTTTATCACATTAATGAAGAGTATATTGTCGATTTGATAAAAAACTATGGTGCTAAGTATATAAACCCACTGATTAATATCCCGGTAAGACATGGAATGGATGAGTTCTGTTTGGCAATGACTGCTGAAGATGTTTATTTGGATAGGTTTTCAATAACTCAACATGCTTTAATCTCCTATTTGTCAGATTTTCAGGTAGATAAAGAATCAGGTTTGATTATTGAAAAGGTTGAAATCTCCGGGGCACAGAATTTGCATGAAATAATTGATAGTGAACAGGTTATCTTTAATTCGGTATGTGAGCCGCCTTATGAGATATTTTATACACTTGAGCGTGAAAGTGAGGCCATGCAGCGTCTATGTGGCTATGATAATCAATGTACTGACTCGCAAAAGAGTAATCGTTCTTCTAATTTCTCGGGGAAATATGAAGAATCTTATATTGGAGAGTCAGGCCAAGAAGATATAGCTCAATATTTGCACTGGGAAGACAGGCAAGATGTTGAGTATAAGGTTGCCAAATGTATTGACTGTGAACTTGAACTTCAAAAGTTCTTGTTCTTGCCACTTGAAGAAAGTGAGAAAGTTCCTTGGTATCAGAAGATGCAGAACGACAAGGGTCTCTGGAAGTACAATAATGGGAGGTTGTATCTGGCATGGTAGAAACTGTATAAATCATCTGAAGAAACAAGATGTTTGACTTTTTATAGGCCTTTGAAGTTTTAAATACCTAGATTACCAATGGTCATAGTGTAAATAACGTTAGTTTGACGAGATGATCCATTGCGTTACGTAGGCTTCAGCCTTTTTGTACATGGACATGTTACATGGGAATGGTGATTTTAGTACTTTATTGCCTGCCAAGGCTCCGAAGGAGCCATTGGGCACTTTTTAAAAAACACCAATATGCCACAAACTCTTAAGATCCAAGGTATGTAGCCAAAATCTAAGCGTCGAACTTACGTTTAATAGTGTATGTTAGCGTAACATAATTATGCTTAATCTGCCGGCTATCGACGTGCAAGTTGGGCGTTATTCTCGGTTTTCCATAGTGTGGTCATAAGGTTGTATTTGTTGAAGCCATTGAAAATCAGGGCATGTTCAACTTTTCTGTAAAGTAAGAAGGTCGAACATCGCGTAATAAGAGAGGGAAAAGTACCATTGTAAAAATAGGATGCAGCCTTATGAAAAGATGAAATCTATGCTAGATTAGCAACAATATTTGAAGGAAGGACTCCGTCTCACGCACTTGAGTCAAATGCGTAATCAATGAGCGATAACGAGGTGGATGAAGAACTCCAGTTCGGCAGATAATCGCTTATTAAAACAATTCTTGGTTACCATCTGACCTAAGCATCCTGCTCGTCTAAACTTACGTCCCCATTTACCCTTGCAGTAGAAGGTGCGTTGTGTCCAAGAACAAAATATAGGTTTAGAAAGGCATGAGCCTTGTGGAGTTCGTTCAGCAATATGGCTAGGAACAACAGTGTCGTGCCCAGTTTCTCAAATGCAGGTGGACGAATGGGTTTGAATGTCCTCTGTATTGTTGTCTGGAGTATTGCACCCTAAAAACCCGTGAGCTATAGCAGTGCAATCGTTGCCGTCACTATGTATCATTGACCAGTGGCACCATTCTGGAAGCTAGCGAACTGCCCTTTACCACTTGGTTTCTAGGCGTGTTTTTAATGACTCAGACCAAGAATGGCATATTGCTATAGAGCTCTTGAGACAGCTGGGAATCTCTTGTAATGTTGCTTGGCGCTTGAAACATAAGCTTATGCAGGTAATGAAAGAACGTGATGACAGCCGTCCTCCGCAGGGACGTGTTCAGTTGGATGATTCCTACTGGGGTGATGAAAAATATGGAGGCAAACGTGGAAGAGGTTCTGAAAACAAATACCCATTTGTGGCCACCGTGCATACCAACGAGGAAAACTATCAGCTGTATATGCGTTTCAGCATGGT
>NW_028176102.1:0-2286 GCF_949987555.1 Borostomias antarcticus
TAAAGTGGCCACTGGAGGTCACACACACACACACACACACACACACACACACACACACACACACACATACGCATAACCTTAGCGAGCCTCCGGCGTTAATAGGCTACTAAGACCCAATTAAAAGCCAGGGCTGACCCAGAGGGGGCCGGTCTACACCCTCCTCTTTGGGGCTTCATTAAAGGGAAGATGCATGGGATTGATCTCCAAGGACACCTTGGACACACAGGCGTACATCACCACCACACACACACACACACACACACACACACACACACACACGATTACGACACGAACAACAGCCATTGACACTCAAACACACGCGCACACTCACATACTCACACTGAGGATGTAATTAACCAGAGAAATAATAGCCCTGTGTGTGTGTGTGTGTGTGTGCGTGTGTGTGTGTGTGTGTGCGCACTACGGCCAACTTGATTGCATCAGCATTGTGGAAAGAAGCGTTGCATCACAACATTAGCGTTAAGGGGCGAGGCTGCCCACTCGTCTGCGTGCACGAACATGAACATGCTCATCAGACAAACAGCTGAGGATGATGCAAAGAACGTGTCCCGTCTCTGACTAACATGAATCCATCAACCGCCAGCGTCTCCTGTACATGACAAAATACCCATCGTTCATCGCAGGCTCAGAACTCATCTCTTCAAGAAGTACTACAACCATCCTCCCTCTTAAGCACCTATTGTATTTGAGATTGCTATTCTTGCACTTTGCCTTCAGCACTAGATTATGTTCTTAATCACTTGTTTTAGAAAGGAGATGCACTTGTGAATTCTGAAGTAGTAGTACATTGGCCTCTCCTACGTTAAATGTAATTATTGTTAGTCGCTTTGGATAAAAGCGTCTGCTAAATGACTGTAATGTAATGTAATGTACAAAACCCTACTGGTGTACTTGTATTTTATCAAGTTATTCCGTGAAGAGAAATTGTTTTGATACAGCACATCATCATCTTCCCATGATCTCTGGTTTCTCTCAGAGCCTCATAAAAAGCCGACTTTAAAAAGGCCAAATGAACCACTAATGAAATAAACGTAGTAAATATTGTGTTAACAGCACTCCCCCAACTCCAGCCAACAATCTGGATTCATCAGTTAAAGATGGCGGCTGAGTACCACCCACTTCTCTGCTAAAAACACAGTCGCTAAGAGAACGCCCTCGCGTGTCCATTCAAGTCCCCCTTCTGGTAGGAAGGAAACGCAGCGCTCGGTGAAGAGACTTGTCCATAGACATTCCTGAAGGTATAGACTTGCCCATAGACACGCCCGGAGGTATAGAGACTTGCCCATAGACACGCCCGGAGGTATAGAGACTTGCCCATAGACACGCCCGGAGGTATAGAGACTTGCCCATAGACACGCCCGGAGGTATAGAGACTTGCCCATAGACATGCCCGGAGGTATAGCTGGCAACGTAGCTCGATGGCATTTTATATGTTTGACCAGGGTTCGGGGACCCACGCCGGGTCCCTGCTAATGCACTTTTAATTGGGGCCCCCACTCCACTGACGGGGCCAGGTTCCCTGCCACATGTTCGGGGTTATGTTTGAGCTGCTCAATGAGTCATAAATGGGATTTACGGCCTGGCGCGCGACGCTGAAATACGTCCCCCCCAACCCTGGCGAGATAGTTAAAGAGGGGATGATATAGAGCTGGGCACGCTGTGTCAGTATGGCGGATGGCGGGTCCCTGTCTTGCTGTCGGTGTGTCTGTCTGTGTGTGATGCGGGGACCAGAAGGTGACTTGGTGTGTGTGTGTGTGTGTGTGTGTGTGTGTGTGCTGAGGGGGAGGTGACAGTCCCAATGTTCCCTCAAAGAGAGGGAGAGAGAGGCGGTGGATTCACACACAGAGAGAAGTAAGACTGGACATGCAGGGTTAAGTTTTCCTTCTTGATCTCGTTGTCTGGTGCTTGGAAAGAACAAGAGACGTCTTGAGACTATCAAAGACACAAGTATTGTAGAAAGAAACATTTCTACCTTGACATTGGTGTGTCAGCCTCGGTGAAACCCAGACTACAGGTTTGACTGTTTCTTTACGGCCATTTATACCCACAATCATTCCATTCTGTTTATGTTGAACGGTACTAAGATATGTGCGATCAAAAGACGATCCAAAGCCCTTCTCTTATCCTGGCTAGGATGGGAGGGTGACTGTGTGTGTGTGTGTGTGTGTGTGTGTTTGTGTGTGTGTGTGTGTGTGTGTGTGTGTGTGTGTGTGTCTGTGACCCCGTTTACACCTTGCATTAAAATGCGTCTCGTATCGAGATTGT
>NW_028176101.1:5000-42500 GCF_949987555.1 Borostomias antarcticus
TGCATGAGAGCCCCTCTGGGCGTCCAGTAGCAGCTGTGGCCTCGGTGCCGGGCTGCAGGACCACACTGCCCCCTGCTGGTCAGACAGGGCACAGCAGGTCTGAGGCGGGGATCTCATCCTAGCCTGAGCCTCTGGTGGGGACGATGTCAGACTGGATCCATCCCTCATCCCTCCCTCATCCCTCCCTCCCTCCCTCCACCCATCCCTCCATCCCTCCACCCCTCCATCCATCCATCCATCCATCCATCCATCCATCCATCCATCCATCCATCCATCCATCCATCCATCCATCCATCCATCCATCCCTCCCTCCCTCCCTCCCTCCCTCCCTCCCTCCCTGTGTTGTTAACTCCTCCCTCCCTGCGTGTCATTTCCTGCAGGGTAAGGAGGAGTTTGAGAAGAACCAGAAACAGCTTCTGGAGAAAGGCAACATCATCAGACACAACAAGACGCACCTGGAGCAGCAGCAGGTGTGTGTGTGTGTGGACGTGTGTGTGTGTGCTGGCGTGCACACGTGTGTGTGTGTGCTCAGATGAAGGTGATATTCACGTTCTCTCTCCTCCCCCTCCTGCTGCAGCTGAAACAGTTCGAACGCCTGGAACAGGAAGTCAGCCGTCCAATCAACAACGACATCTCGGGCTGGACCCCGCCCCCTCAGTACCCGCCGTCCAGTCAGAGGTCGAGGCTGAACGCCGGCGACCGGCAGCTGCTGCTGTTCTACTCGGAGCAGTGCGAGGCCAACGTAACGGCGCTCACCAACGCCATCGACGCCTTCTTCACCTCCGTGTCGTCCAACCAGCCGCCCAAGATCTTCGTGGCGCACAGCAAGTTCGTGATCCTCAGCGCCCACAAGCTGGTGTTCATCGGCGACACGCTGTCGCGCCAGGCCAAGTCCCCGGAGGTGCGCTCGCGCGTGGCGCAGCACAGCAACGCGCTGTGTGACAAACTCAAGGACATCGTGGTCAACACCAAGACGGCGGCGCTGCAGTACCCGGCGCCCGGCGCCGCCCGCGACATGACGGAGCGTGTGCGCGAGCTGGCGGGCACCACGCAGCAGTTCAGGATGGCGCTCGGACAGCTGCTCGGCATGTGAGCCACGCCCCCTGGAGGGCGGGGCCGGGGCGAGGGCGGAGGAGGTCGGGGGGGGGGAGAGGGGGTGGCGGGGGCAGACAGCAACACTCCCTCCAGACTGGAGGTCCTTACAGACTAAGAGCCACACCCCCCCATCCTCTCCCTACTCTCTCTGGAACTGGACCCTGTCACCCCCCCTTCTAGACTGTTCCGACCCCCCCACCCCCCCCCCCCCCACACCCTCCTGGGCCTTTTACTGTAGAGACGGACACCTACCTGAATGGGCTGGGCCATCGGTTGTAAAATATTCACTGTAAATATGGAAGCTACTCTCTAGACAGGGGCAGAAGAAGAATCACTTTCTCTATATATATGTTTTTGAGATCTGACGGAAAAATTTAAACCTAATGTAGTTTTAGACAGTTCCATCACTATTATTATTATTGTTATTGTTATTATTATTATTGCTATACTGTAATTATTGCTCTGATTATGATAATTGGTATCATTATTGTTATAATGCGTTGATTAAGGATGTGTATGTCCAGTACCAATATACCCACGTGCTACATGCGTGTTACATGTATGTAGTGACTCTGCTGTCCTGGGGGAGATGAGAGTGGCGGGGGGGGGGGGGGGGGGGGGGGGAGGGGGGGGAGACCTGGAATGAACTGCTCTTCTCCTGGGGGGGGGGCTGGAGGGAGAGAGGGGGGTTGACAGAGATCGTAATCCACACAGATTAACATCTGTCTGTGGATTAGCATAATCTGAAACGGGCTGTCTGGTGATGAAATCAGCCTCGTTATCAGAGTCTCTCCTCTCCTCCGCCGGGGCCAGGATGGACAGACCGTTCTCCTCTCCTCTCCTCCGCCGGGGCCAGGATGGACAGACCGTTCTCCTCTCCTCCGCCGGGGCCAGGATGGACAGATTTAATCAGATGATGTGGAAATAATAAGCGGTTAAAAAAAAAAGGTTAAAAAAAAGTGATGAATCGGCCGTTTGATTAAAGAGCCTGTCTGCGTTTATTTGTCGACCTGTTCTTGAAAAGCACAAAGATTTATTATACGTCTGTGTCCCGCACACACACACCATAGCACTTCTCTCTGTTCCTCTCCATCCCTCCATCCCTCCTCATCCCTCCATCCCTCCTCATCCCTCCTCATCCTTCCATCCCTCCTCATCCCTCCATCCCTCATCCTTCCATTCCTCCTCATCCTTCCATCCCTCCATTCCTCCTCATCCCTCCATCCCTCCTCATCCTTCCATCCCTCCTCATCCCTCCATCCCATTCCTCTCTTTCTCCATCCAGACATCGAGCTCGTGGTGCATGTTTCCTCACTTATTGAGAGGGTCTATACTATAGACTAGGATGTGTTCTGTGCCCTGTGCTAGACTTTGGAGCTCTGTACTAGAAGTTAGGGCTCTGCACCCGGAACAAGAAGTTAGGACTCAGTGGTCTGTGCTAGCCCAGGACCAGGGTCCTTGGTTCTAGACGTTAGGGCTCAGTGGTCTGTGCTAGCCCACGACCAGGGTCCTTGGTTCTAGACGTTAGGGCTCTAGGCAAGGCATTGTGCAAAACTGTAATCTGACCCAAAAAATTAAGGAGTGGTTAGCTATTTGCTATTTTTAAAAACAAAAATATGTACACGCTGAGGCACACACACACACACACACACACACACACACACAAACAGATGTAAGGTATTGGTATGTCTGCTAAGTAACATAATTATTTAATTGATTCTACAGATTCTCGTTGCCATTGTACTGTAGCCAGCAGCTGCATCCTCTCCCTAATGCTGTTAGCATGTCTGCTAGCTCTACCAGAGAGATGAGCAGCCTGTCTCTACCAGCATCTCCTCAGTCATGTAACCTCCCATCCAATCACCTCGCAGAAAGACCCTGAGGAGGCGGAGCCTGAGCTCAATTTGTAAAATCTGTGGATTTTAGGAGTTAATAAGGACATACTGCATAACTAGAACACTTTTTTTTTAATACATTTTCATTAAAAAATAAACATTGAACTTTCTCCCTCTCAGAATATATGTGTGTGTGTGTCCTGTATAGAATCACATAGGAGTCTGGATTGGGAGGTAGGGATTATAATCTGATAGATGTTTTATAATGGGATTAGAGATCTTGGACAGGAAGACAGGACACTCTGACACAGGTCCGGGTGTGAGGAGGTATGTTTTCCTGGATGGGCGGTCAAACCTTCGAAGGCGTCATTTACACAGGCATGACCGATTGGCTGGGTCATTTACACAGGCATGACCGATTGGCTGGGTCATTTACACAGGCATGACCGATTGGGTGGGCGGCATGACCGTCTGGAGTCGGCCCCGCCTCTTCACCACGGCTGTCCTCTCACACCAGTGAGCATGCAGTTCACTTCAGTCACCACTAGGAGGCAGCCTGCGTCAATGTCTAAACTCATTACACATCTCTTGCTTAAAGGTGCAGTACGCGGTTTGGCCTATTATATATTTTTTTACAATTCTCATTACATCCCGATAGCAATCAATAAATAAAGTGCTCTGATACTAAAATGAAATAAATCCGTAATCTGTGGAAGTCACAGGACTGTAATAAGTGCGTCCAATCATTTTGAATTGCCAACTTGAAATGATTGGGTGGCTCACCTGCCTGTCAACCTTCCTACCTGCCTAGCGAGGGTCATTTGTTTCCTCTCCAGTTTGGAGGGAGGTCTGAAGGGAGGGGCGGGGATTTTGTCGGTTGCATTTTTCAAAATGCATTTTTCAAAAATCTAACAGGAAATCACAAAACGCGTACTGTTCCTTTAAATGTTTTATTCAGACTGTTGAGGGAGACGCAGGAGGGGAGAGACGTGGAGAGAGAGACGTGGAGAGAGAGGCTGAGGTGGGTTTGGAACCCAGGCCTTCCAGGGGGATTGTATGTTTGTTTGTTTGTTTGAGTCTTGCAGCAAGCAGGCGACCAACCTTTGCACACAGTCGAGTCCATTAGTCCAAACGGCACCATTTACAGGCTCTTTATGGAGACGAGCTCTATTTAGAACACAAAAGGTTTCTATCTGACCTGAAAAGGGCTCAACCTGGAACCTATTTTTCAGAAGAAATGAGAAATGAGAGTGTAATTCAAAACAGGTCAGATTTCAGAGAGACGAGGTATTAGACGACTGCCATTTCCGTGGATCTGTTGGAGTCCTCCTGCTCCCTGCGTTGGCGCTGTCTGGAGTATGCGTACAGGAAGGGGTTGAGGCAGCTGTTGATGAAGCTGAACGTCTTCACGGCGTCGCCCGCCGGTCGGCGGAAGCTCTTCAGGGCGGCATAGACGCGCGGCTGAGGGCCCGCCAGCAGGGTGGAGCACACGTCCAGTACGTTGATGAGGTGGTACGGCAGCCAGAGCAGGACGAAGCAAAGCAGGATCCTGGCCACCAGCCAGTTCAGATGGTTCTGCTGGGCCTGGTTCGGGTTCTGGGTCCGGATGGCCCTCCTGCGGATGCTGAGGTAGCAGCCAATCAGGATACAGCCTGGGACAATGAAGCCGGCGAGCGTATCAAATAGGAGTGAAGCCACCTTATGCCAGTCCTCCCTAGATAAATCAATCATCAATCATCAATCATCAAACATCAACCAATCAATCAATTAATCAATCAATTAATCAATCAATATTATATCGATCCCCAAGGGAAAATGTACAGTATCACATCATCTGATAAGTTCATATTACTGTAAAAATAAGACACAAAGGACAGCGTTCTGTTGTAGGAGGGGTGGGCGGGGCTGAGGAGGGGTGGGCGGGGCTGAGCAGAGACCTGGTGCTGCGCTGGCATCTCAGCAGACCTCTCTTCTCCACCACCTGACGGGTGAAAGGCGTGGGCGTGGCCAGCAGGCCGGCCAGGAGCCAGACTCCTCCCAGCAGCGCCACGCGGCGCCCCCTGCTGCCCTGGAGCCGCTCCTGCAGCTGAGGGTTGGGGATCATGCTCTTGATGGCCTGGTACTGGGTGATGCTCATCAGAGTGACGGTCAGCACACTGGGGCACAACAACAACAACAACAACAAGGACTATAACAACACATCACAACAACATTCATCAGTAGGACATAAGGCCTCTGTATTGGCTGACAGTAGTCTCACATAGATCTTAAATTAAGATTTTAGTATTATTAGTATTATTATTTTAGTATTAACTTAGTATTGATTCTAGTATTAAACCTTTCATGTGATGTTCTTCTAATATGGTCCCATGAGTCGGTCTGGATATTGTAGGATATTTTACAGTATTTGTCTTATTTATAAGCTACATCCTATTTTAATATAGAGGCACCTCTAATGAAATGTGGCCGTATGTAGGGTCTGACCGGCCATTGGCTTGATGGAATTATCTTATGTGCTTTGAGGACTCTTGCTATATTCTACTATATTGTGTATATATTTGGATTTGTACTTATTTACTAGAATGTATTTTGTATTTTTCTATCACAGTAAGAGTGGGCTAAAATGTGTTTTTTGTTTTGTTTTGTGGATGTGTTTCTCACCAGGGTCATGCTGGTCATGTGACCTGGTTGACCTGGTTGACCTGGTATTTAAGATGGCGGTTAAACGTATGTATATGCCTCACGTCTGAGGAAGAGTGTTGGCTGGAAATGTCACAGAATCAATCCACCATCTGGAAGCTACAGTGTGTACATTCTTTTCTTGGCAGGATGAGATCGACATAAAATAATTAATGATGACCATATCTCTTCTGATTAATATAATTGTTTTATTTGTATCAGAACTCCTTACTGCTAATAAAATAACCAGTATATGATATTCTGTCCACTCATGGGCTACGGTGCCCGAAGCGTCTGAAAAGAGCTGAACAGGCCAAGTCTTCTCTTTTTAAGTCTGCTACTCTTGCACTTTGGCTTCAGCACTAGATGATGCTCTTATTCACTTGTTTAGAAAGGAGATGCACTTGTGAGTATTAGTACACTGACTACTAGGGGTGTAACGATACACTAATCTCACAATACGATACGATTGATGATAACAATACGATACGCTACACTAAGGGCAGGTGTGAAGCGTTGCAGTAGCGCTGCTGTTCACACCAATAGTGCATTTCTCCACATTTCTACTCCAATACACTTAGTGAATTTAGATCTTAACTGTTGTAATATCATGGAGGCCTAGAGACAAAAGACGTGTTTGTTACCAGCGTTGAGTAGCCAGCGTTCACTGATATACAATAAACATCAGAATATTGTTTTCACCTTGACGATACGTATTGTGACATTTCTGTATTGTGATATATTGTGGCACGATATATTGTTACACCCCTACTGACTACCTACGTTAAATGCAATTAAATGCACTTTGGATAATAATGTCTGGAATGACTGTAATGTACTGTACACGTGAATCCCCCCAAAAAAATAATATTGTGAAAAAGTCAATTTTCCGTAGTTTAATTCAAAAAGTTAAACTTTCATGTATTCTAGATCCATTACACAAAGTGAAATATTTCAAGCCTTTTTTGTTGTAATCATTATGATTGCACAGTATGTTCATTTATACACTCAATACTTGGTCGGGGCTACTTTTGCACAAATTACTGCATCAACATGGAGCAACATGGAGGCAATCAGCCTTGAAATATTTCACTACATGTGTAATGAATCTATAATATATGAAAGTTTCACTTTTTGAATTAAATTATGGAATATAATGAACTTTCCACAATATTGTAATTTCTGAGATGCAGATGTGTCTGAGCTGAGGCGAGGTGGAGGCGGAGCTTGTGAAGGGGTTGTACCTGGCGTAGAGGCAGCAGGCGAGCAGGTAGCTGAGCAGAGAGCAGGTCAGGGCCCCCAGGGTCCAGCCCCTCACCAGGAGGCCCAGCAGCGGGGGCACGGCGCTGAGGGACAGGGCGTCGGACACGGCCAGGTTCAGCACCATCAGCAGGGTCAGCCTGGAGCCGCAGGACCGCGCGGAGCACACGGAGAAGATGACGTAGAGGTTGGAGGGGAGCCCCAGCAGGAAGCAGAGCCCGAGGGCCAGACAGGCCGCGATCAGCCCCCCCGGACTAGCGGCACCCCCGGGGGGGGCGGGGGAGGTCAGGTTCCAGCACGACGAGGGGGAGCTACCGTCACAGACGGACACGTTGAGCATGGCGGCAGGACAGACGGACGGATGGGTCAGAGCCGACAGACCGTCTGACCAGACTGTCACATCTCACCTCAGAGACAAGTGAAGCGGAGCAGCAGACGCGGAACCAGGATCTGGCCAAGTTATGGCTTCACAGATCCGGTTTCATTATCACACCACTTCCTCTAAGTGTGGACCGTACCCAGTACCCAGTACCCACTACCCAGTTTGAGGAATTATGTCAGTAAACAAAAATATGCCAGACATTGTTGCTTTATTTCATTGTAATTTTTTTTATTTATTTTTGCCTCAGTTCTCAGCTCACATACAGTAAACAATGGTGCTTCACTGTACTGTAAATATGTAAATGACCCTGTCACAATGGAAATGTGTTGTCAACTCAGAATGTCATGTCAACTTAGAATATTAAGTTTTGTTCACAATTTTACATAACATCTCGATTAAAAGTAAGCTCATACAACTTAACATTTTAGCAAGCCGATCTGGGCCAAATATGGGCCATATATGGGCTGGACCTGAGCCATAAGGACCACATCTGGCCTATATATGGGCTGGACCTGAGCCATAAGGACCACATCTGGCCTGTATATGGACCTGAGCCATAAGGACCACATCTGGCCTATATATGGACCTGAGCCATAAGGACCACATCTGGCCTATATATGGACCTGAGCCATAAGGACCACATCTGGCCTATATATGGACCTGAGCCATAAGGACCACATCTGGCCTATATATGGGCTGGACCTGAGCCATAAGGACCACATCTGGCCTATATATGGACCTGAGCCATAAGGACCACATCTGGCCTATATATGGCCCAGAACCATAAGGACCACATCTGGCCTATATATGGCCCAGAACCATAAGGACCACATCTGGCCTATATATGGCTCAGAACCATAAGGACCACATCTGGCCTGTATATGGACCAGGTCAGCTTGCTATCTGGAGTGGGTAACTCATATTTGATACTTTTATTCATTTTTTCAGCGTAAAATGCAGGTAATGGTTCAGCAAAAACACAACTATAGTTCAAGTGTGCAACCATGACACGCAGAATGTGATGTCACACATGTGATCATAACCAGTGCAAATGGATAAAAGGTGAAACTATGAAGAGAACACAACAGCAGCTGGATGTTCATATCACTCCTGGCAAATCAAAACAGGGATAAATACAGAGTCTATGAGGTCTAAATCTAACACAGTAGTCATTCTTAGTGCAATTTCATGTAATACTCCCCCCGCGTCGTCTCCAGCGGACAGCCACGCTTACGACCGGCCGTCTGACCAGCCGGCGCCGTCCTGGTGTTTGTAGGATGACCTTCCTCTCCGTACATTCCCATGGTCAGTGATGTATTGCAGCCTTGTGAGTTCTCACTCTTCTATTATATTGCACAGTCTAGTATCGTCAGATGGACAGGCTGCTCTGGAGACCTGGGCGTGTTTGAATACTCTAACAGTGACTCCTTCTCTGGGGCGTGTCTGAATACTCTAACAGTGACTCCTTCTCTGGGGCGTGTTTGAATACTCTAACAGTGACTCCTTCCCTGGGGCATGTTTGAATATTCTAACAGTGACTCCTTCTCTGGGGCGTGTTTGAATACTCTAACAGTGACTCCTCCTCTAGGAGACCTGGGGCGTGTCTGAATACTCTAACAGTGACTCCTTCCCTGGGGCGTGTCTGAATACTCTAACAGTGACTCCTTCCCTGGGACCTGTCTGAATACTCTAACAGTGACTCCTTCTCTGGGACCTGTCTGAATGCTCGAACAGTGACTCCTTCTCTGGGACCTGTCTGAATACTCGAACAGTGACTCCTTCCCTGGGACCTGTCTGAATACTCTAACAGTGACTCCTTCTCTGGGACCTGTCTGAATACTCTAACAGTGACTCCTTCCCTGGGACCTGTCTGAATGCTCGAACAGTGACTCCTTCTCTGGGACCTGTCTGAATACTCTAACAGTGACTCCTTCCTTCCTCACCTGGGGCATGTTTGAATACTCCAACAGTGACTCCTCCTCTAGGAGACTTGGGGCCTGTTTGAATACTCCAACAGTGACTCCAAGTTAGCTAATGTTAGCGGCGGTAGCTAGCTAGTTAGCTAACGTTAAAAATGACCAGCAGCTATTTCTTGAGCCTCCTAAAATGAGAAGATATATGGATAATAATTTCACCACCGAACAACAAGGTTCGAAAGTTAATTTGGACATTTTGTAAAGGTTTTTGACTTGAACGCACCGGAAGTTTACTTGGGTCAAGTCGTTGCCCTAGTGACAGAAAATTCCATTGAAAGGGTCTATAAAGCTGATCAAGGAAGGGGGCATTCTAGAATGTTCAAAGCAAGGAAGGGGGCATTCTAGAATGTTCAAAGAGGTTCCAGGGTCCGCTGTCGGTTCTTGAACACAGAACCCCGCCCCCGATATGCTGTCTGCATTCCGCCAGCCCCAGCGCCCCAGTCCCACACACACACACACACACACACACACACACACTCACACACACACACACACACACACTCACACACACACACACACACACACACACACACACACACACACACACACAGCCGTGGAGACCAGATACGTCGGCCTGGCCCACTCACAGAGGCAGCACTGCCAGTCTGGAGAGAAAGTGAATAGTTTGTCATCAGTGATAAATAATTGTGATACATAATTGTGCAAAAAAGCAATGCATGGTGTCTTCATGGGTTTCTCAGATGGGAGGCCCATCTTCAGACATCTCCTGGACGTCTCACACGACAACGTACAGAAGAGAAGGAACACCATCTCTGTGGTCATCATCTGAGCAGTAATATCATATCTGGAATACAAATATATAGTTTGCCATAATAAGAATATAGTAAAAATCTGGTGTTCATACAACCAGGAAGTAGGCTATTAGGAAGAAAAGTCATCGCCACAAGCTGAAAGTCACACACAGGCTAAAGTGCTTGCTAGGGGGGGGGGGGGGGCAGCGGACTGGCCTGGAGATGTGTCGGGGGGTGGGGGGTAGGGAGGGGCGGATTAGGGTCACTCAGTTACAGTGTCCTCCTCTGAGTGGAGGGCGATTTTTTGAGCAAATCTTCTATGTGCTTTGTACATCTTCTTCAGATTTCACTGCCCGGTGCATCATTTGAAAGCTGACGATCTGCACTTTCAGAATCTGTAAAAACTGAAAAATGATCTTGTCCTACTAGAGGACCAAATCACCAGCTGCTGTCACAAATGTTCTTGTACTACGGTGGCGTCTGCTGGATCGGTCCATCTTGGCCAGGGGTGTCTGCTGGATCGGTCCATCTTGGCCAGGGGTGTCTGCTGGATCGGTCCATCTTGGCCAGGGGTGTCTGCTGGATCGGTCCATCTTGGCCAGGGGTGTCTGCTGGATCGGTCCATCTTGGCCAGGGGTGTCTGCTGGATCGGTCCATCTTGGCCAGGGGTGTCTGCTGGATCGGTCCATCTTGGCCAGGGGTGTCTGCTGGATCGGTCCATCTTGGCCAGGGGTTTGTTCCACTGGTCCTCCTCTTCAGATTTGGCTCCGCCCAAACCTCATTAGAGGCAAGAGTCTGGCATCTGATTGGTCACTGATCTTCACAGCCCGCCCCGCTGAAGGCCTCGGCTTCCTGGTTCTGGAACATGTACTGGAACGCAAACACACTCGTCATCAGCCAATCCCTGAGCAGAACACTTCGTCATCAGCCAATCCCTGAGCAGAACACTGTCAACATAAATGTCATCAAGAGCATCACCTGAACTGGGATTTCCACCACTTAACTCTAAAAATCTCCCCTGATCTGATCTGACCACAGCTGCCGACGTCAAATCAAAATGGCTGCTCTGTGAATCAACAATTAGTGAAAGATGTAATAAGACTGTTTATTAGCTCTTCTGTCTTATTTGCGTCTCATTAAATCAGTCGTTGAAACAGTACTGTACAACTTCTATCAGTGGACATTGTTGCTACGTTGTTCGTAAGCACAAAATAGCACAGTGCATTGTTATCAACTGGTATTACTACAGTAACGTGGCTAACTTGGCTAGAACTACAAAGATGAGGCCAGAGCAGAGTTTTTGAAGAGAGGAAAGCGTCTCCACATCCACTATGCAAACCAGGTGAGACCAACAACGTATACTGATAGCTGATGAAGGTCAGTGGACCCAAACGTTAATAAACTCCTGAAATGTTCTATGTGTGCTCCAGAGTGAAGACTTTTTAATCTTTTTCTTCAGAGTAGAGTGTTTTGTATTTTGTTTCTGGAACACGGTCAACGCAGGAGTGACGTGAATCACAACTTTCAATTCCTACTTTCCAGTCGACTGTGACGCAGCGTGAGACTCACTGATTTGAGGTTGGACTCCATGTCAGAGAAGTTCCACTCAGTCAGAGGCAGGTTGAAAGTAAAGGGCTGAAACACAGAGCACCGGTTATATTACTAAGAGAGGTCTGTGTGTGTGTGTGTGTGTGTGTGTGTGTGTGTGTGAGACCTACGTCCATGACGGCGGTCCCAGGCTCCACGCTCTGCTGATGGGTCCTCAAGAGCAGCTGCAAATCCTCCAGACTCATATCCACACTCTCCACAGCATCAGATACCTCGGGCCTACACACACACACACACACACACACACACACACACACACACACACACACACACACACACACACACACACACACACACACACACACACACACCATCATCATCATCATCATCATCACCATCATCATCATCGTCTTTGTGAGTGTGTGTGTATGTGTGTGTATGTGTGTGTGTGTGTGTGTTATCTCCCCTTCGTATGGCCGACCGGCTGGGATGTGTGATGAATCCTCAACAGTTAGTAGGGGTATTGGACACTACATCAGGGTCAATTGGCTACCAAAATGAGTGAAAATGGGATAAGATCCTAAAATAATTTATAGTCATGCATGACATTTATGTTTAAGTCATAGTTTAAGTAATAGTTTTTTTAGTACTTTTTGTGTTTTCTGTTATTTTTTTAGTTGTAATTTTTTTGTTTGTTTTAAATAATTCGGGTCGGGCAGACACCCTCATGTATTTCTCATTTGTCTCCTCCTTCCCCTTCTCCTCAAAATGTCCGCCCCCGATCCAGTGCTGCGCAGCAGCTGGAATTCACCATTGTTATTGGGTGAATTAAATAATCGCAGTAAACATGCGATTAATCGACTAGTCGACTATTTTTGGGAAGAAGTCGATGACTACTAAAATTCAGTAGTCGTGAATGCCCTAGTGTGTGTGTGTGTGAGTGTGTGTGTGTGTGTGTGTGTGTGTGTGTGAGTGAGTGAGTGTGTGTGTGTGTGTGTGTGTGTGTGTGTGTGTGTGTGAGTGTGAGTGTGTGTGAGTGTGTGTGTGTGAGTGTGTGTGAGTGAGTGTGTGAGTGTGTGAGTGTGAGTGTGTGTGTGTGTGTGTGAGTGTGTGTGTGTGTGTGTGTACCTCTCCAGAGCAGGTCTTTTGCTCCTCCTGTCCCCAGACCCTCTGCCCTCCAGGACGGACTGTACCATTGCTACAGGGAGGACGGGGGGTTCCGAGCACACCTCACAGGAGCTCAGTGGTACGGCCTCCCCGCGGCCTCGCACGCCTGGACTCCCCGGCTCCTCCTTGATCAGCATCATACACTTCTCCCTAGGAACACATGTGAATGACTTTATTATTCACATAATTAAACAAAATCTTGAACACAAACAATAATAGATGTGGAAGCATTGAGCGCTCACTGACTGACATACTTTACATCCCTTAGCAGACAGTCTATGATACAGAAAGCAACGTCTCCTCCATATCTGACCACTTCCAACTATCACAGACAATGAACTGAATTGTGCCAGTGCCTCAGCTTTTGACTTGGGCACTCCTGCCATCTCTAGGCCCCTCATGACTAGTCTGTGGACATTTCCTGGGCTACCAAATATAAACACCTGCAGTTTACATTTCTACCCAAGCTGCACATCTTTGAGCGGTTGATATTTTAACACCTTGGTAAGGACAGCCTCTTCCAGACTATGATCAAACATACAGCCTACTTCCAAAATGGTGACTTCTCTACTGTCCTCATCAACGATGACAGCATCTGGTGTATTAGCTGTAACATTTGAAAATACATTGAAAATACACACAAACACACTCTCACAAACACACTCTCACAAACACACTCTTACAAACACAAACAGACACACAAACACAATCATTCACACATACAGACAGACAGATGGTGTGTGTGTGTGTGTGTGTGTGTGTGTGTGTGTGTGTGTGTGTGTGTGTGTCCAGGCCAGGAATAGTCCAGCTCAGTGTGACCTCTCACCTGCTCTCCTCAGTGTGCATCTGCACGGCCAAGCTGCCGGGCTGGGACATCTCAGTAACGTCCGATATGATTGGTCCTCCCGTCATAGCACCAGAAGCACACGAGGCCGTCTCATTGGATGGCTGTGGAGGGAGATTTCACCTCGGTTAAATAAAGTACCTATCTTTCTATCTAAAGTGTGTGTGTGTGTGTGTGTGTGTGTGTGTGTGTGTGTGTGTGTGTCTCACCGACTGGATGTAGAAAGGTTCCTGCAGGGGCTCCATCTGAGAGGTGTGGCTGAACTTGGAGGCAGGGGGGCTGGAGGAGCCGTCATCCAACATCAGGGGCCTGTAGGGCAGCATATGGAGGTATGAGCTGTTCTGAGGTATGTAGATATACGAGGTATGTTAGGTGTATTGAGGTATTGAGGTATGAGCTGTACTGAGGTATGTGTTAGATATACAGTATGAGGTATATTGAGGTATGAGCTGTACTGAGGTATGTAGATATATGAGGTATGTTAGGTATATTGAGGTATGGGATAGCTATACTGAGGTATTTGTTACTGTAGGTATGGTATATTGAGGTAGTAGCTAGTATTGGAAATCTGGATGTTAGTAATGGAATTAATTGTTATACTTAAATGTTGAAGTGGCCCTCCTATGATATGAAAATACCAGCTTTGGCCACAAGCCAGTTTGAGTTTGACACCCCTGCTCTAAAGTGAACCCAAATCATGCCAGGAAAATGCTGTTGTTGACGGTCTGTTCTTGCTAACAGACTGCTTCCTCCATTGGCATTCTCAGTCACACGAGAAAATGTTGCTCTTCTGTTTTTCCTTACTAATGCACAAGCATTGCGGTCATCGAAAGTTTGTTTTCGACCAAAGTTCCTATACTGACATCTTTCCTAGATCTAAATGCAGATGTCACTTTAATCATGGCTCCTACTGAAACACTAACCAGTTGAGCCGTCTTTGCGACTGAAACTCCAGGATGGCCCAATAATAAAACCTCTTTCAATTTGATCCAAAATAGACGTCCAAAATATAACTGTGGCTGTTCAGCGTTTTTAACTCCACCCAGCAACAGTGCAGGACGAGATAATGTTTTCGGTGGCGTGTGTATTTGTTAGTTTAGTTTGTCTGTTAGCAGGATTACCCAAAAACTACTAGACCGATTTTCACAAAACGTGGTAGAAGGGCGTAGCATGGGCTAACTTAGAACCCATTAAATTTTGGAGTGGATCCGAATCATGGGGCGGGTCCACAAGCAAGCCCAAACATGGCTGGTCATTCACTACCATTCATTTTTTGGACTAGGATTATGCAAAAACTACCAGACCAATTTTCATTAAACTTGGTGGAGGAGTGTATCGTGGGCCACCTTAGAACCCATTCAAGTTTGGAGCAGATCCAAATCACGGGGTGGGTCCACAAGCCATTTATTGGCTTGTTTGTTTGTTTGTTTGTTAGCCGGATCACACAAAAACTACCAGACCGATTTTCATAAAACTTGGTGGAGGGGTGTACCATGGGCCAGTTAAAAAACCCATTCAATTTTGGACTGGATCTAAATCACAGGGTGGGTCCATGAGACACCCAAACATGGCTGGCCATTCACCACATGTTTTGGACTTGGGGAGCGAAAAATTCCCCCCATTCATTGTCAGTAGGGCGAAATGAAATGGCTATATCTCAACATGGGAAGGGCACAGAGGGGTTTGGAGAGACATAAAGCTCTCGACCTAAAGAATGCAGCAATATAGTAGTGTGTGTGGTACAGTGTGTGTATTGTGGTGGTACAGTGTGTGCGTAGATGTGGTGTATTATACAACGGTATACATCCGGTCCATTGTCTCTATTGGTCATTTTGCATTACAGCCATGGTGATAACCACAATATCCCCACGCTAAAATGGAACGTTCGCACATCTTTTAATATCAATCCACCTCTTATTAGAACCCTGCAATTTGGTGGTCGTGCCGAACCGCTCCTCCTAGCCGTGGCCATATCCGTGCCATCCCACTGCTTCTCGTCCCATAATGCTTTAGTGTGTGTGCGGTTCAGAGTGCAGGTGTGTTGGTGAGAGTATGTGGTATAGTGTGTGTGTGTGTGTGTGTGTGAGGTACAGGTCAGAGGTCAGGTGTATTGGTGAGCAGTGAGCCTGTTCACACGCAGCGCAGAGCTGACCCAGCATTTCTGCACACAGGCCGGTCATGCGCTCAGGTTCAGTAGGGTAGGGACATTGTGTGTGTGTGTGTGTGTGTCAGTGTGTGTGTGTTCCAGTGTGTGTGTGTGAGAACAAGGATATTTTTGTGTATGTGTGTGAATGTGTGTGTGCGTACGTGTGTGTGCATGCGTGTGCGTGCGTATGTGTGTGTGTGTGTGTGTGTGTGTGTGTGTGTGCGAGGGGCTTAGTGTTTAGTAGGTCTGATTCAGCACTTGGGTCCATTCACAGCAGCAGGGATTGTGCTCTGTGTCAGCTGACCCACCCAGCTGAGCCAGCCCTTCCCTCTCTCTGCACTGCGCTGCTCGTGTTTGTCACACCATTGTGTGTGTGTGTGTGTGTGTGTGTGTGTGTACTCACAGCTTTCTCTTCATTCCCACAGAGCTGGGTGGGTTAGTCTGCATCTGACTGAATAGGAAGTGGATCAGCTGTTAGGGGGGAAAAACACGGAATGATTCAGCATTCTGATCCCCTAACGGCCGAGTCACCCTCTCTCTCTCTCTCTTACCCCCCTAACGGCCGAGTAACCCTCTCTCTCTCTTACCCCCCTAACGGCCGAGTCACCCTCTCTCTCTCTTACCCCCCTAACGGCCGAGTCACCCTCTCTCTCTCTTACCCCCCTAACGGCCGAGTCACCCTCTCTCTCTCTCTCACCCCCCTAACGGCCGAGTCACCCTCTCTCTCTCTCTTACCCCCCTAACGGCCGAGTCACCCTCTCTCTCTCTTACCCCCCTAACGGCCGAGTCACCCTCTCTCTCTCTCTCACCCCCCTAACGGCCGAGTCACCCTCTCTCTCTCTCTGACCCCCCTAACGGCCGAGTCACCCTCTCTCTCTCTCACCCCCCTAACGGCCGAGTCACCCTCTCTCTCTCTCTTACCCCCCTAACGGCCGAGTCACCCTCTCTCTCTCTCTTACCCCCCTAACGGCCGAGTCACCCTCTCTCTCTCTCTTACCCCCCTAACGGCCGAGTCACCCTCTCTCTCTCTCTTACCCCCCTAACGGCCGAGTCACCCTCTCTCTCTCTCTTACCCCCCTAACGGCCGAGTCACCCTCTCTCTCTCTTACCCCCCTAACGGCCGAGTCACCCTCTCTCTCTCTCTTACCCCCCTAACGGCCGAGTCACCCTCTCTCTCTCTCTTACCCCCCTAACGGCCGAGTCACCCTCTCTCTCTCTCTTACCCCCCTAACGGCCGAGTCACCCTCTCTCTCTCTCTTACCCCCCTAACGGCCGAGTCACCCTCTCTCTCTCTCTTACCCCCCTAACGGCCGAGTCACCCTCTCTCTCTCTTACCCCCCTAACGGCCGAGTCACCCTCTCTCTCTCTTACCCCCCTAACGGCCGAGTCACCCTCTCTCTCCCTCACCCCCCTAACGGCCGAGTCACCCTCTCTCTCTCTCTCTTACCCCCCTAACGGCCGAGTCACCCTCTCTCTCTCTCTCTCACCCCCCTAACGGCCGAGTCACCCTCTCTCTCTCTCCCTCACCCCCCTAACGGCCGAGTCACCCTCTCTCTCTCTCTTACCCCCCTAACGGCCGAGTCACCCTCTCTCTCTCTCTGACCCCCCTAACGGCCGAGTCACCCTCTCTCTCTCTCTCTCTCTTACCCCCCTAACGGCCGAGTCACCCTCTCTCTCTTACCCCCCTAACGGCCGAGTCACCCTCTCTCTATGACCCCCCTAACGGCGTGTATTTTTTTCTCATTTGCAACTTTTTGAATTGAATTGAATTTAAACCTTTATTGCCCCAGAGAGGAATTTGTTTAGCACACGTCAAGCATACAGAAAACATTAAAATGTACGCCCATCACCAACACCACAATGTCACCAACCACCATCATCGTCATCATCACCATCCTCACCAACATCATCGCATCAACATCATCATCACTGCAACAGGCATCAACAGCTGTTCAACAATTTAATGCTTCTTGGCACAAAAGAAGTGCTGGCTCGTTTTGTCCTTGTTTTGGGCATTCATTTTATATATATCACTATGTCCTTTCTACAGTTTGCTCTGTATAATGCTGCTTTATTTATTTTATCTTGTCAATGTATCCTGTCTTTCTATCTTTGCCAGGGACCACTGATGAAAAATAGCCTCTTTTCAAATAAACTGAGATGAAATTTGAGCGTCAGACAGTAGATTCTTACTTTGTTCATGACCTTCTGCTGCTGGGTGTGATTCTGCCTGAGTGACACCACCTCCCTCCACAGCACCTCGTTCTGCCTGGGGAGGGAGGGGGGGGGAGGAAGAGGAGGAGGAGAGGAGGAGGAGGAGGAGAGGAGGAGGAGGAGGAAAGGAGGAGGAGATGAGGAGGAGAGGAAGAGAAGAGGAGGAGGAGGAGGAAAGGAGGAGGAAAGGAGGAGGAGATGAGTAGGAGGAGGAGAGGAGGAGAGGAGGAGAGGAGGAGGAGATGAGGAGGAGGAGGAGGAGATGAGGAGGAGGAGGAGGAGAGGAGGCGAGGAGGAGGAGAGCAGAGGAGAGGAGCAGGAGTAGAGGAAGGGGAGAGAAGGAGGAGAGGAGAGAAGGAGGAAAAAAATGAAGGAAGATTAAAATTATGCCTTTATATTTTCGACCCTGGTCAGAAAAATCCCTTTCCTCTCTGTCAGCTATGAGGCCCAGTAGAAGGGTCAGGCTTATAGTTGAGATGGTCAACTAGCTGTCATATTCAACTAAACACACTGACCATGATCAGTTGGATATCAACAGATCTGCAGCTGATCACATGCTGTGGTTTGGCTGGTCTGTAAGTGTGCTCCCATATGTAATGATTACAACAAGCGGATCTGGGCCATATACAGGCCAGATCTGGCCCTTGTGGCTTAGTTCCGGCCCATATATGGCCCAGTATCATTACACATCCGCTTGCTATCTGGGATATATAGTGATAGCGTACGTTCCTACTGCTGCTCTGGCCTGATGGGATGGACACACCTGTCACAGAGGTCAGGTGATCAGCTGAATGTTCTCCCCAGTCACACAATAGAGATGGCCGACAATAGACCCGCCCGGCGAACACACGGAAACCACGGCAACCGTGATTAGACAGCTCAGAGGTTGGCCAACAAGATTATATCCTACCATAGCAACAGCAGGGATCTCTCTGACATTTTGGATAGAAACCCCAACATCTACCACAAGACCAAAGGGCTTTTCTACAGTATATACATCAAATACAATTGACCCTTTTCCTAGTGGCCATTTTGAAATGTCATAGCAGGGTAAACACAAACATTTATTGAGGTCTTGTTCTATTTCGTGTGTCACAGCCCTTCCAGTGAGCAAGCATGCCCAACACCAGGGCCCTGGCCCCGCTAAGTCCTAAATGGAACTGGGCCATAATGACTGTTATTAATCACACCTGTGTTTACCCTGCTTTGACACCTCAACATGGCTGCTGGGAAATGGGCAGTGGCTAGTTCCCATAAACACACAGACCGGCCAAACCCTAACCCCAACCCTGAACCCTTAACCCTAACCTCAACCCTAAACCTAAGCTTAACCCTAACCCTAACCCTAACCCCAACCCTAAACCTAAGCTTAACCCCAACCCTAACCCCAACCCTGAACCTAAACTTAACCCTAACTCTAACCCCAATCCTAAACCTAACTTTAACCTTAACCTTAAGCCTAAACTTAAGCCTAACCTTAACCCTAAACCTAACTCTAAACCTAACCCTAACTTAACCCTAAACGGCCTCTGTGTTTCTGGGAACTAGCCTTTCTGATTCCAGCGTTATTATCCGGTGAGCTCACTGTTTTCCACACATAACAGAAGATTATGGAGGTGATTTTGGGGCGTGTGAACGTACTGCTTCATGTCCTGCATCTGACACTCCATGTTCTCCTGCTGGCTCCTCAACAGCTGGACCTCATAGAGCAGCTTACTGAGGTCCTCCTGCCTCACCTTGGTCTCCTCGCTCTTCACGATCGATACCTACACACACACGCACACACACACACGCACACACACACACACGCACGCATGCACACACGCACGCGCACACACGCACGCACGCACGCACACATGCACGCACACACACACACAGAAGCACATCAGTGAGTTAGTTTGTATGTGTTTTCCGTGTCAGTGTACGCATATCAGCGTGTCTGTGTGTGTGTGTACGAGTGTGCGTGCGTGCGTGCGTGCGAGTGTGTGTGTGTGTGTGTGTGTGTGTGCGAGTGTGTTTGTGTGTGTGTTTGTGTGTGTGTGTGTGTGTGTGCGCGAGTGTGTGTGTGTGTGTCTCACCTTCCTCTTGATGTGCTCCAGCAGATGCTCGTGTCCCTGGAGGAAGTAGAGGTGTTGGAACTCTGTGTCGTCTCTCTCTGGCTTCACTAGACCGCTCTGCTCGATGTTCACCACCTTCCTGAAACCGTCTACGCAGGACAGGACACGACCGTTACACACCCCAGGGGACAGGAGAGGACAGGACAGGACACACACAACCGTTACACACTCCCCAGGGGACAGGAGAGGAGAGGAGGAGAGGAGACGAGGAGAGGAGAGGAGGAGAGGAGACTTTTGATGCTCTTTATTGAGACATCCTTACAAAACACTAACCACACAGTTATCATCTTAAACAAACAAGGAGGAGGAGGAGGAGATGAGGAGGAAGAGGAGAGGAGAGGAGAGGAGGAGAGAGGAGAGGAGGAGAGGAAAGGGGAAGAGAGGAGGAGAGGAGAGGACTACTCACACATGTTGAGTTGTCGTACAAAGCTCGCCATGTTGTTGTGTTTGAAGTACTTGGGCAGAACCTCCTTGGCGAAACGCCCCTGGTCGAACACATGGAAACTGGTGCCCGTCTGAGGATGAGAACCACACAGAACCCAACACTAGAACCTTCTACTAGAACCTTCTACTGCACACTCCTACACCAGAAACCCAACACTAGAACCGTCTACTGTCTTACACCAGAAACCCGCATGTGAAAATAGGACCAGGACCCTACAGGCTTGAGTCAGTTCTCCTCACAGACTAAGCCCAGTCCTGCACTCATAAAGGGTTCTCAGTGTAATCGTTCTACAGTTCTCCCGCAAGGACAACAAAAGAATCCTTAAGAAACCTTTTTTCTTATCCTGGGTCCAGATTTTTGAATCTGCCCACTCCACCAAAGCTGACGGATTCTGGATCTCATGTACATTACACGAATGTAGTAAATTGAATGTGGAATGTGGCCCAAAGTCTACTCTTTGAGGAAGATCATTGAGGATACGTTCTACTGTCCTTAGGGTCTTCATCCTAGGGCTGGACTAGATCTCAGTCTTCTAATAAGAGCCCAGAAGTCCTCTGGAAGGATAAATACTCAGGTGCTATGCTGAAGGTACTGTACTGTTCTCTACTTCACTCTAGAAGGTCATCAGCTTGCAGTATTATCTTTCACAAGACAGACTTTCAGACAGAACAGGAAGTGGTCACACCACACTTGAAGACATTGCCACCTGTTTCCTGTTTCGAGGAGTCTGGTGTGAGAAAGGAATCAAACATACTGGTGTTATCTGGTGGGTTGTCTGTATGCTCAACATTTGCTTTCATTTCTATTGTAACGTTGGTTTCATAAGTAACATTGGTTTCATTTTTTCTTCCTTTTTTTAAAACTTAAGAGTAGTGATGGTTTCATTACTATTATTTTCATTTTTCATTTCATTTCATTTCATTTTTATAATTTAAAATAATGTGGAGAACCCACATCATTATTCAGATGATGGCATACAGCTACAGTACATACTGTAGTCTGTAACGTTATGAAAGAATCAGATGATGCCACCAGCGTCTCAGTGTTGGACTCATATCCTCCCCACTAGAGCAGCTCACAGATCCAACTCAGTCAGACTCAACTAGGCAAATAAACGCTGCAGTTTGTGATCTCCTGTTAGACTTTTGTAGAAGAATTTTGAAAGATTTTGAAAAATGCAATTTCAGGTCTCCAAAGCCCCTCCTCCAAACTGGGGGAAAACAAATGACCCTCGCTAGGCAGGTAGGTAGGTTGACAGGCAGGTGAGCCATCCAATCATTTCACGTTGGCAACTTAAAATGATTGGACGCACTTATTTCAGTCCTGTGACTTCCACAGATTAAAGATTTATTTCATTTTAGTGTCAGAGAACTTTATTTATTGATTACTGTCGGGATGTAATGAGAATTGCAACAAATAAAACAAAAATGTGCTTCTAAGCCAAACTGCATACTGCACCTTTAAGATAGAAAGGATATGATATAAGTAAATCAAAAATCACACCCAGGTGGTGAAGTAAGTGGTGCAGGTTTATATGACATCTCTACTGCCCTCTAGTGTTTGCAACGGTATTGGCGACTCCAGATTGGTCTAAATCTCATGCATCAAACAAACACACACAGACACACGTCATGCATAGAAGCAGCTGCACTTTGGTTTTATTAATAGTTTCTGTCCCATTGAAAATAATGATGGAATGTTCAGTTGGTAATTTGAAAATATCCACACATTTTGCAAACTGCCGCTACCTCTACAGTTTTCATAGTACTTTCGCATATTATACACAGCTGTTCATATTTCCATGCTCACATTCAAATATCTAAAGGATTCCATGTATAGTTTTTGAAATATTCAGTGTTGTTTGAAAACTCCATTCACATGAATGGCGGAATGTTAGTGGCAGTTGGTCATTTCAAATTCATAGGCCTTCTCGTTTACTAACTTCGTCATCACTCCTACAGTTTTTAAGCTAAGCTGACATACAGTACTGTTCTGTATTATATCTCTAAATATTCACCTGGTTCCCAGGATTCCTATGCTGTAAATATCAGACATTTATACTTCTTGAGATAAAACTGTTTGAAGCCAGCCATGTTTTCCTCATGCCTGCTGGTGAGCAACGGTATTAGCGGCTAAATCTCGTGCTATACAGGCCAGATCTGGCCCTTGTGGCTTAGTTCCGGCCCATATATGGCCCAGAATCATTACACATCCGCTTGCTATCTGGGCTCTGAAAACCACCCTTACCGACACCCAGAGACACACAACCCAGCTGCTAGCCTTCCCCACACACCAGGCTACAACACCACAAACACACCAGGCTGACACAGAAGCTGTGTTTGGAATCGCTCCCTCGTTCCCTCACTCCCTATTCCCTATAGAGGGTTCACCATGTAGTGAACTACCTAGGGAACAGAGAAAATGTAGGGTACATGCACTGTTCCCTGCAAATCAAGGTGAATCGTGGGTAATAAATAGTGGACTATATAGGGAACGAAAATTCCGTGGAGAATTCGGACACTACAAACAAAATGGCTGACGCCCTATATAGTGCACTATATAGTGAATAGGGAGCGATTCTGAACACAGAGACTTGTACTACAACACAACGGTCTGTCAACTGACTAAAAAGACACCTTTCTGGTCCAGAGCAGGGCCAGGGAGGCTCCCAGTGACCTGACCGGTGGTCTCTAGACGGGCCCCTCTGTGACCGGGCCCCAGGGCTACTCACAGCGCTCCAGCAGATGAGGTGGTTGGTGTCGGGGTCCTCCACCAGGGTCCAGAGCTTGGTGAGGAAGGCCGGCACGTTGCTGCCGTAACCTCCGTCTGCCCCCAGGGAGCCGGGAGACTCCTGCATGGCTCGGCCGGGGACGCAGAAAAACCTCGGGTCCAAGAGTGTGTGTGAGACCGCGAGTGTGTGTGTGTGTGTGTGTGTGTGTTTCAGGTCCTACTCCATCTCTTAGCCGTTGATTTTCTCTCTCTCTCTCTCGCTCTGTCGTTTTTTCCCTCTATCCCCCTGTCTCTGTGGTTTTCTTGGTCCCTCTGACGGTGTCTCTCCCGCGGTCTCTCCTGGTCCCTCTGTTGGTCTCTCTGGCCCTCTCTCTCTCTCTCCTGTGGTCAGTCCAGCTCTGTCATTCCCGCAGGTCCAGGTCAGCACAAACGGGCCTGCAGCCTCACCGCTGACGTCCACCCAACAAAGAGACCAGCGCCGGACAATACTGGACCGCACAATGACCCACATAATACCCCTGTCACACCGGGCACGCCATACACTGGGGGAGAGTGTGTGTGTGTGTGTGTGTGTGTGAGAGAGAGAGAGAGAGAGAGAGAGAGAGAGAGAGAATGCCAATTTTAAGACCCACATGAGGATACTCACTGTCCGTTGTTTTAAACACACACACACACACACACACACACACACACACACACACACACACACACAACACACAACACACACACACACACACACTCAATAACTCTCAAACACATAACGGATGTGTTAAAAACAACACAAGTGTTACTTTAACACATGCGTGTGACGATATAACAAGCCGTGCTGTTTTTGGCACATCTCTTCTAAGAGTGCACTACTGTAATGTGCTACCTGTTCCCGTCGTGTGATTGGCTGGGAAATGTTACATGCAAACCTTTCAATGCTTGGTTTGTAATTTGTTTGGAGATTAGATGTAAATTACAGTTTCAGTTTGTACTCATGTTTAGGTGTCCAGACCAAAGCAAAGGAAAAATGAGCGGATGGGACGAAGCTGGACAGATTGACACCTATCTGACACATGTTCTGTTAGGACTCAAATAAAGACATCACAGATCACACGGTCACCTCTCCTATTCTATGATCGTAAACAGTAGGTCCATGTTTGACCTCCCAACAGATCATCATCATGATATCAATCAAAATGTAATTTGATGTGTGCTTCTGTCACACTAAAGGACATCTAACTGTAGGAGATGTTATGATCCACAGAGGAATAGAGAGCAAGACAGACAGAGAAACAGAGAGCAAGACAGACAGACAGACAGACAGACAGACAGACAGACAGACAGACAGACAGACAGACAGACAGACAGAGAAACAGAGAGCAAGACAGGCAGGCAGACAGACAGACAGACAGACAGACAGACAGACAGGGGTTAGTGTTTGATTTTGAAAACATGACTAATGACGAAAAACTCCCATATCTGCATAACGGACGCCCAATGAAACACAGCCACCGTAACGACTGTGTCGTCCGTATCCCTGGACGATCTGCAGCACACTGATGATAAAGACTTTTTGCAGTGTTTACACAGTTATTGCTTATTTGTATTTTGTTCTATTTACTTATATGTACATTTGTAAAACGTGTCTAAATCTAGTTTAAGTTATCTTTACTCATCTGTGTATATATACACACAGCCCTGTTTGCACATCTCCTTACACATATTTACACATACTAATTTTACATTATTTCACACTTGCTTTGCCAATGTAAACATATGTATCCCATGCCAATAAAGCCCTTTGAATTTAAATGAGAGGAGAGGGAGAGAGAGAGAGGGAGAGAGAGAGAGGAGAGAGAGAGAGAGAGAGAGAGAGAGGGAGGGAGGGGGGGGGGTGAGAGAGAGAGATACAGAGAGAGATACAGAGAGAGAGAGAGAGAGAGAGATACAGAGAGAGAGAGAGAGAGAGAGAGATAAAGAGACAGAGAGAGAGAGAGAGAGAGAGAGAGAGAGATACAGAGAGAGAGAGAGAGAGAGAGAGAGAGAGATACAGAGAGAGAGAGAGAGAGAGAGAGAGGGGGGGGAGAGAGAGAGATACAGAGAGAGATACAGAGAGAGAGAGAGATAAAGAGACAGAGAGAGTGAGAGGGAGAGAGAGATACAGAGAGAGAGAGAGAGAGAGAGAGAGAGAGAGAGAGATACAGAGAGAGAGAGAGATACAGAGAGAGAGAGAGATAGAGAGAGAGAGAGGGGGGGAGAGAGAGAGATACAGAGAGAGATACAGAGAGAGAGAGAGATAAAGAGACAGAGAGAGAGAGAGGGAGAGAGAGATACAGAGAGAGAGAGAGAGAGAGGGAGAGAGAGATACAGAGAGAGAGAGAGATACAGAGAGAGAGAGATACAGAGAGAGAGAGAGATACAGAGAGAGAGAGAGATACAGAGAGAGAGAGATAGAGAGATAGAGAGAGAGAGATAAAAAGACAGAGAGAGAACTTAAAATACAAAGGATAACTCACTGATCATAAAATCTCTCTTGTTATCAGCTCTCTTAGCCTCATGGCCTCACCTTCTCCATAGCGCCACCTCCAGGCCAGAACGCACCTGTCTCAATGGTGCACCAGGGATGTGGATCTGTGGACGTTATCGCCATCTAGTGGTGGTCCTATGGGCATAACAATCTGAACACAGAGGTTAATGATCAAGACACAATTTCTTGTTTTTCTGGTGCCAGGCAGAAAATCAGTGGTATTAGCATTTAGATGGGTTTGTCCCCCTGGGACCCGGGAGACGGAGACAGAGATCCTATGGACTCTAGATGAGGACAGTCAGCTGAGGGGGGGGGGTGGGGGTGGGGGTGGTGGTGGTCATGAGGAAGAGGCTTGTTTTCTGGCTTAAGCAGGATGATAATAGGGGGTAAGAGATCAAGCTGGTTGGGAGGCAAGGGTCCGACATCCCCTATGGTCAGAGAGAAACTGCAGCGTAAGATCAGTGAAGTAGAGTCTGATTTGCATAGCCTGACCCCTGACCCCTGCATAGCCTAGCGAGCTAAAAGGGGCGGCTGTAGCTCAGTTGGTAGAGCGGGTCGTTCAGGGGTCGAAGGGTCGGTGGTTCGAATCCCAGCTCTGACTGTCCACATGTCGAAGTGTCCTTGAGCAAGACACCTAGCTCCCAATGAGCAGGTTAGCACCTTGCATGGCAGCTACCGCCATTGGTGTGTGAATGTGTGTGTGAATGGGTGAATGAGAGGCCATTGTAAAGCGCTTTCTAAGGTGGAAAAGCGCTATATAAGTGCCGTCCATTTACCATTTTCAAGGCCAGTGGCGTAGATGGGGTTCCATATGAAAGCCTTAAGAACCGCAGGCTTCCGAGGTCCTAACATCCACTTTTAATGTCTAGCATAGAGAACAGGAGAGTTCCCGATTCCTGGAAAGGGACGATGATTCATCCTATCCCGAAAAAAAGACAATATACCAAATGATCCATGAAAATGGAGAGATATCTCCCTCCTACACCCCATCGATAAAGTGTTCATGAAGTGTGTCCTGTCTCGTGTGCTTCCCTGGATAATAGACGATAATATTCTGTCCCCAAAGCAGAACGCACACATAATAGACATTAGTGAACATGTATTTTGTCTAAAAACCGGGATAGACTATTTCAAACATGAGTCTTGCAAATTATACTCAATCTTTCTGGATTTTCAGGATCCACGCCCTAAGGGAAATACATCTACCCAATGTGTTTATTGACATTATTAAGGATGTGTATGAAACCTCCTTCACAGTTCATCTGTGGGAAACAACTTACAGACTCAATCCCTCTCCAGGTGGGCATGAAGACAGGCCACCCATGGAGTTCCATTAACTTTGTTATTGCCATTAACCGGTGGATTAACTGGCCATTGTGACTGAGCCCCACCTGGCGTGTTTACCCTTGACCCCCCACAGGGCTACACCCACGACGTACAGTACAGCTGGCATCTGGAGAGGAGAGCGTAATTATTTGCACATATTTGCACGTCTTTGCACTCATGTTTTGTTTTGTCCTCGTTATGGCACCTTTGCACTGTATATAGCAGCCTGTATGTCCAAGAACATTTTTTCCTTGGGACAAATAAATTAATCTTGAATCTTAAATTATGAACACGTTCTGTAGAACACACTCATTCCAGGTCTGGTTTGGCCTGGAAATAAAACAATCACAATGTGCTGTTCTCTATTAGAGACCAAGTGGGAGAAACGTGGTATAAATACGTCTGCCAGGAGCCCAGAGGTCATCCTCAGCTCAAAGCCCGTGTGTGTGTGTGACCTACATGAGACGCCCCCCTACCCGGGTCAGAGGTCGTGTGTGTGTGTGACCTACACGAGACGCCCCCCTACTCGGGTCAGAGGTTAAACACAGCAGGTGAATGGACAGAGCAGGTGGACTACATCACTTCTGAGTTCTTCACTGGGCTGGACCTGATCGATGATTGTTTTAAATGGTGCACTTTTATATTCAGCAATGTTTGTATGTATTGTCTGTTTTTATTTTATTTATACTGTAAAGCACTTTGGTGCAACTTCGGTTGATTTTAAATGTGCTATATAAATAAAGTTGACCTTGACCTTGACCTTCACCACTTCCGCTGCTGATGAAGTTGGAGGCCATTAGACAGGTTATGTGAAGACAAATAAAGTCATTCAAATGTGTGTGTGTGTGTGTGTGCATGTGTAGGTCTGTGTGTGTGTGTGTGTGTGTGTGTGTGTGTGCATGTGTATGTCTGTGTGTGTGTGTGTGTGTGCATGCATGTGTGCGTGTGTATGTCTGTGTGTGTGTGTGTGCGTGCATGTGTGCGTGTGTATGTCTGTGTGTGTGTGTGTGTGTGTGTGTGTGTGTGCATGTGTATGTCTGTGTGTGCATGCATGTGTGCGTGTGTATGTCTGTGTGTGTGTGTGTGTGTGAGTGTGTGTGTGTGAGTGTGTCTGTGTGTGTGTGTGAGAGAGGTTTCAGTTCCCCAGGCTCAGGACAGGAACCCTGAGACTTTAACGTAACTAACATTTTGAGCGTTGATAGACGCAGTTTGGTTTACTTGCAACATGGAGCAGGTGTGCGTCTGGAAGGACAACCTGCTCATTCAAGTGTGCCGGAGTGTTGGAGCAAAAAGAGGATGACAAGAGGAGAGGAGGAGAGAGGAGAGGAGATAGGGAGGGAGGACGAGAGGAGGAGATTTGAGATGAGGAGATTTGGGGGTGGGGGGGGGGGTATGATTGTGCCCTCCTGAGATAATCCTGGGATGAGTGTGAATTCCATCCTGTCACCTCCATCCACGTGTGACGGTAGATAGTCCTGCTTCCTGTCCTCTACTGTCCCCCCCCCCTGGCTTTTCTCATCAACCCTGCTTTTAAGAGCCCATAGAGCTGGAAGTGAAACCATGCAGGTGTGTGTGTGTGCGTGTGTGTGTGTGTGTGTGTGTGTGTGCTTGTGCACATCTAAGGCGGAGAGCGATCTGATACAGCAGGCCACATATAGAGCAGTAAGAGGCAGAGGGCTGTGGTGTTCTGTAGGTTTTTGTAAAAGACCGTTTTGTCCGTCGACATTCGGACAGTCGGGGATCCGTCCGACGCAATGAAGAAAAAGGAGGTCTGAGGCAACTCTTCTGAGAATTTAGAGTCGCACTGAAAGGAAAAAAGCATTCTGGCCCATTGTGGTTCACATAATTGGTCATAGTGTTCACCTATTCAACGATGTATGCCCAAAAAAAATCACAAAAGTCTACTTTTGTTGTAAATGGTAAATGGACTGCACTTACATAGCGCTTTTCCACCTTAGCAGCACTCAAAGAGCTTTACAATGGCCTCTCATTCACCCATTCACACACACATTCACACACCAATGGCGGTAGCTGCCATGCAAGGTGCTAACCTGCTCATTGGGAGCAATTTGGGGTTAGGTGTCTTGCTCAAGGACACCGACATGTGGACATTTGGAGCTGGGATTCGAACCACTGACCCTTCGATCACTGAACGACCCGCTCTCCCAACTGAGCTACAGCCGCCCCCTAATATAATCTTGTAATCTTATATCAAAGTATATCATTTCTTACTTCCTGGAAAACGGTAGGTCACGTGCAATGACGACAACAGGTACCTTAGATTTTAGGCCAGTAATCTCATGACATCCACCCGTCAATCAACGCTATCCTTCTATCGAATCTGTCTAAAGTTCTTAAAACCCGCCCACTTGTCAACGTTCCAATCAAATTCCTCTAAACATATGTCCCGCCCTCATAGCTTGTTTGCGTCGGAAATATGTCAAACTATGGAAGTTAGATGATCTCAAACGTCCGTTTCAGTGCGACTTTAAAAAGCGGCTAGTTCACATCAGACCAACATGCTTCTCCCACGCAAGGGATTCATCAGGACTTCAACTGCTCAAAAGCTCAACACTGACTTCTTGAGTGGAGCACTATCCTAATCACAAACAGGAGTCAGCTGGCATGAGAGAACAACTGATCATTCTCCTATAGAGGTCAGTATAGTCAACATCCATAAAACATCAAAACATTGCAATCGATACAGTATGTCGTCAACAGAGGCCAGCACTTTATACCTTACATAATCAATAGGCATCAACCCTGAATAGGCTACATGTATATCAGACACAGCTCACATGGGGTGTCATCAGAAATACAGTACAAACACATAATGCATTAGCCACTTGACTTCTTAAAAGAAAGACAACCTATCTAATGAATCATTAAGCCCTGGAAATACAGTGGGCTGAAGTTTATAAACCCAGAGTCTCTCTCTCTGGTTAACTACCCTCGTTCTACCTCCCTCCTAGAGGTCGATGGGATACAATCGATACCGATGGCTGATATACGATACAATATACTTTATAGGCTGTAAATGAAACAGAAACATCTTGGTTGTCGTTGTCTAGCCGTTGCGTAGTCACTATTACCTGTTTTAATAGCATATTAATGTTGGGCTAAGCCATCCTGGACCCCATCTTGTGTGTCCTAGCTGATCAGAGTCGTCTAAGCAGTGATGATATAAGACTTGTAATCAGACAGGACTATTAGTACACAGCGTAGTACGGGTCAGACTGTTATGGGGTATTTCAACCCAAGCCTGCAGGCCGACTCTTTCATCCTTCCTGGAACACTTGCATCATGCTTTGTGTGTGTGTGTGTGTGTGTGTGTGTGTGTGTTGTGATGGTGACTGTGCAACATGAGTGTGTGTACTAGAGGGGTGTGTGCACGCATGTGTGTGTGTACTGGAGGGATGTGTGTGTGTGTGTGTACTGGAGGGATGTGTGTTTGTGTACTGAAGGGATGTGTGTGTGTGTGTGTGTGTGTGTTTGGAGGGATGTGTGTGTGTGTGTGTGTGTGTGTGTGTGTGTGTGTGTGGAGGGATGTGTGTGTGTGTGTGTGTGTGTGTGTGTGTGTGTGTGTGAGGGATGTGTGGAAAGAGAGCGTTTCACATCCACTGTGTGTGTGTGTGTAGAGTGATTCTATCAGTGTGCACGTACACAACTGACATGACTGTACATGTATTGTACTGTACTGTACATGACTGAAAGTGTGTGTGTCTGTGTGAGTGTGTGTGTGTGGGGTGTGAGTGTGTGTGTGTGTGTGTGTGTGTGTGTGTGTGGTGTTATGGGTGTTACTCTGCACAGTAATAGCCTCTCTTATGGCGTGCACGTGCACGTGCGTGCAGGTCTGTGCATGTGTGTGAGGTTTCGGTTCCCCCAGCTCAGGCCAGGAACCCTGAGAGGAACCCTGCAGAACCTTAACCTCCATGGTAGATGGTTTGTGGTTCCCTAGAATCTATACCTATAGTTTTTGTATCTGGCATCATAAGTCCTGTTAGAACATTATTTATGATCGTATAGAACTGTCCACATAACGTTTTTGACAGACTTTGCACTCTCTAGATATTAGTGCTCATTACTCATGTCTCAGCTAAGTACACAACGGGTCTCTGTGGGCGTAGAGAGCGTATATAATCATAAACAACCTCATCATAGGGCGTATGATGCTACCAGACTACTCCTTTAAATCCTTCTGTGTTTGTGCAAGTGGGGTGTGGATATTTGTGTGTGGTTGTGTGCAGGGTGTACTGTGTGTGTGTGTGTTTTGTGTGTGGGGTGTGTGTGGTTGTGTGTGGGGTGTATGTGTTTGTGTTTGTGTGTGGGGTGTATACTGTGTGTGGTTGTGTGCGGGGAGATGTATGTGTGTGTGGGGTGTGTGTGTGTGGTCGTGAGTGGGGTGTATTTGTGTGGTTGTGTGCTGGTTGTGTGTATGTGTGTGTTTTGTGTGTGTGATGTATGTGTGTGGTTGTGTGCGGGGTGTATGTGTGTGTGTGTGGTTGCGTGCGTGTGCCTGTGTGTGTGTGTGGTTGTGTACAGGGTGCGTGTGTGTGTGTGGTTGCGTGCAGGGTGCGTGTGTGTGTGTGGTTGCGTGCAGGGTGCGTGTGTGTGTGTGGTTGCGTGCAGGGTGCGTGTGTGTGTGTGGTTGTGTGTTTAGGATTTAGACTACCCAGCATGATATCTCAGTCTCTCTGATTGGCTGATGTAGTCCACTGAATAATGAATAATAATGTAACTGCATTAAATAATGAATCTGACGTGACCTACATACTGTCTTTAAAACGCCTTGAGAGGTTGGGAAATATATCTACTGGCAAATAAATTGATATTGTTCTATTTCCAAATGATTTTAGCCGAGGCTATATGAGCTATAGCTCTTTATAAATGAGTGAGAGTGAAAGAGGAAGATGTTTTCTGTGGGTGTTTCTGTCAAGGGCAGCCTAATGATCACGATAGACCCCCACAACATCATTGGATAAACTGTAGTATTTGCATAGTTATGTGATTGTACTCAAATTAGATTAGATTTTAATGTGACCCCACCCAGTTTCAAGACCGCACATCCGACCTCCCGCGGTGTCACACCCGAAGCTCCGGGTCCTTATGCGGCCATGCAGCCGAGAAAAGAGTCGAGATACAATCAGCCAATACTTTCTCTTGACTCAGCCCAGACTAACCCAGTAGCGGATAACGGTGCAGTCCCGGCAGCGTATAACGGTACACCCCCGCTAGGATGGTTGCTTGGGCATGCTCTCTCTCTCTCTCTCCCTCTCTCCCTCCCTCCCTCTCTCTCTCCCCCTCCCTCTCTCTCTCTCCCTCCCTCTCTCTCCCTCCCTCCCTCCCTCTCTCCCTCCCTCTCTCTCTCTCTCTCTCTCTCTCTCCCTCCCTCTCTCTCTCTCTCTGACGTCAGCGAGATTGTCTGCGAGCCGAACCCGAGCGCGCACTCCTCCATTGTGAACAAGTTGAACGATGCGAGCGCTCGCCACCTCCGCCCAATAGAGAACCCGAGGAACCGTGGAACCCTCCCGAGGACCGTGGAACCGTGGAACCGAGCTTTACGCGTCTGGGACGCAGCGGTCGTGTGCGCGCAAGACACGGAGACAAAGATTCATTTTAAAACAAGTTGAAAACGCTGTCGTGACGGGATTTTCTTTATGCTTTAGTTTGTCGCCGACAGAGTGCGAGCGAGAGGGAGAAAGAGAGCGAGTCTGTCTAGAGAGAGGGAGAGAGAGAGAGAGAGAGGGAGAGAGAGAGAGAGGGAGAGAGAGAGAGAGAGAGGGACAGGGAAGAAATACCGAGGAAAAAGGATTACTCTCTTGTTCGGCACCTCGCCTATTTCGGACATCAAGATAGCAGTCTGCGGAGCCATGGGATGTACACTCAGCGCCGAGGAGAGAGCTGCTCTGGACAGGAGCAAAGCCATCGAGAAAAACCTCAAAGAAGATGGACTCACCGCCGCAAAAGACGTGAAACTCCTCCTGCTGGGTAAGATGCTTGGTTGGCGGCCGGGCTGGCCCCCGTGGACCCCCGATGCTTGGGCACAGCCACGCCGTTAGAAAGTTTCACAATAAGGCTGTACTTCTGGGGCCCGTTTAACTGCAGGAGCCCACATTCACGTAGGCTCGTTTCTTGACGTGTGTCTTTCTCCTCCCGCAGGGGCGGGGGAGTCGGGCAAGAGCACCATCGTCAAACAGATGAAGTAAGTAGGATATATCCTAATCGAGGAAGCCTCGTTTCGGGTGTGTGAACTGATTGACACATGTTCGGCTGCAGCGCACGTACACAGACGCACACACACACACACACACACACACACGCACGCACGCAAGAGGCGTCTTCGGTTCGCCATGTTTTCAAGGAGTTGAGTGTATAATAGTCTACCTTTACCGGTGTAGCCTAGTTGGCAGTAAGCCTGCAGCAGCGATGGAGGAACTACAAGAACCAGGAACTTGTGTGTTCTGACCGGTCTGTCTGGAGCACCTCCCCGCTGGTCTCTCCCCGGTTACCTGCCTGGTCCAGACCTGGTCTCTCTCTGGTTACCTGTCTGGTCCAGGCCTGGTCTCTCCCCGGTTACCTGTCTGGTCCAGGCCTGGTCTCTCCCCGGTTACCTGTCTGGTCCAGGCCTGGTCTCTCCTGGTTACCTGTCTGGTCTCTCTCCCTGGTTACCTGTCTGGTCCAGGCCTGGTCTCTCTCTCTCCTGGTTACCTGTCTGGTCCAGGCCTGGTCTCTCTCCCTGGTTACCTGTCTGGTCCAGGCCTGGTCTCTCCTGGTTACCTGTCTGGTCTCTCTCCCTGGTTACCTGTCTGGTCCAGGCCTGGTCTCTCTCTCTCCTGGTTACCTGTCTGGTCCAGGCCTGGTCTCTCTCCCTGGTTACCTGTCTGGTCCAGGCTGGTCTCTCCCTGGTTACCTGTCTGGTCCAGGCCTGCTCTCTCCCTGGTTACCTGTCTGGTCTCTCCCTGGTTACCTGTCTGGTCTCTCCCTGGTTACCTGTCTGGTCCAGGCCTGGTCTCTCCCTGGTTACCTGTCTGGTCCAGGCCTGGTCTCTCTCCCTGGTTATCTGTCTGGTCTCTCTCCCTGGTTACCTGTCTGGTCCAGGCCTGGTCTCTCCTGGTTACCTGTCTGGTCTCTCTCCCTGGTTACCTGTCTGGTCCAGGCCTGGTCTCTCTCTCTCCTGGTTACCTGTCTGGTCCAGGCCTGGTCTCTCTCCCTGGTTACCTGTCTGGTCCAGGCTGGTCTCTCCCTGGTTACCTGTCTGGTCCAGGCCTGCTCTCTCCCTGGTTACCTGTCTGGTCTCTCCCTGGTTACCTGTCTGGTCTCTCCCTGGTTACCTGTCTGGTCCAGGCCTGGTCTCTCCCTGGTTACCTGTCTGGTCCAGGCCTGGTCTCTCTCCCTGGTTATCTGTCTGGTCTCTCTCCCTGGTTACCTGTCTGGTCCAGGCCTGGTCTCTCTCTCGGTGTCTCTCTCTCGTGTGTCTGAACCTGCTGCAGGTTTGACCTCCTACAGTTTCATTCAGGGAAAGCTGCCTATAGGCTATAATTAGCATAATATTAAGTAGGACTAGGCCTACATATTTGTGCAAGAAACATTCTATCATCCCAAGTTGGTTTCAATCTGGTTTCCGTAGGCTAGGTCTCCCTACACGGTGGATAAAGTCAGTCCAAGTTGTTCATATTCATCACTGACATATTCCACACTATAAACCATCATCTTTCATTATTCGCTGTCATATGTGAGTGTATCTTAACAGCCCTCTTCATCAGCACACTGCAGGGTGCGGGGGTTATTATAGCCAACACCCTCTCTCTCTCTCTCTCTCTCTCTCTCTCTCTCTCTCTCTCTCTCTCTCTCTCTCTCCCGAATCCACCTGTCATTTAGAGACTAGTCCATCACCATCCAGTCTTCTCGGGTGATATCAGCTGTCGACTGGTGTCCTTTTCGACTGTTTCATGAGGGATTTGTCTCTGATCTCTGACGCTTGCGAAATATGTGTGCGAGTTATAGCCCATGGGTCTTTATATTGTGAATATGAGCCGCTAAGTTTCGCAGGAGCCGGGCTGCTGGTTGTGTGTTTGCTGGGTTGTGTGTTTGCTGGGTTGTGTGTTTGCTGGGTTGTGTGTTTGCTGGGTTGTGTGTTTGCTGTAGAACAGACCATCATTCACACCTGATAAAACACGGAGGTTGACAGAGACTCGATAAGAGACGTTCCGGTCTCGACCGAACGGTGCCATTTTCTGCCTCCTACCCGACAAAAGCAGACCTAGCTCGCATTGAGCGTCAGGTAGGCTTTTTGTCCGTCATTGTGTATCCCGGGTGCTTGAGGCAAGTTGTGTTACATTGTGACAACATGACAGAGAAGCCGATTCCACATTTCAGGCGGTTTCGGTTGTGGACAGCGCCTAGTGGAACCTGTGTGCCAAATCGTTTCTCTTCGGTCATCCTCGGGTCTTTCCGTCCGCAGACTCGGGCGCTCTACCTTCGACGGGAGTAGAAATCCCGGAGAGGATTTTTTTCTCCTCGCACATCCGTTGCTGTCTGGGGCGTGTTCCCGGGGCGTGTGTGTGTGTGTGTGTGTGTGTGTGTGTGTGTGTGTTTCCAGTCTGTGTGAGAGGACGTTCATGTGATTTGACTGGCTGGGATTATTAATATCTAGGGGATCCCTCCCTCACAGGCAGAAAAAAATCATATATGTTTACATACTGTAGCTGCATTTGAGTTTATTTGGAAAATGCTTTGATCAATAGTGTGTTGATGTGTGTGTGTGTTTGTTTGTGTGTGTGTGTGTGTGTTTGTATGTGTTTGTGTGTGCTTTTGTGTGTGTGTGTTTGTGTATATGTGTGTGTGTTTGTGTGTATGTGTGTGTGTGTTTAAATGTGTGTTTGTGTGTGTGTGTTTTTGTGTGTGTTTGTGTGTGTGTGTGTGTATGTGTGTGTGTCTGTATGTGTGTGTATGTGTGTGTGTGTGTGTGTGTGTGTGTGTGTTTTTGTGTGTGTGTGTGTGTGTGTTTTTGTGTGTGTTTATATGTGTGTGTGTGTGTGTGTGTGTACATCATAGGGATTAGGTAATAATGGGCCCCTGGTCCCAGACATGTGAAGCCCTCCATTTCATTCCTTGCATTTTTAATTTGCCCAAAGAGACGGCTCCAATTTGAAGATCATTTGAGAAAACGCACAATAAGAAAACGCACAATAAAAGCAGCTTTTACCCAGCAGGGTTTTGACGGGGGGGGATGGAGTACTCAGCCCCTCTAAAGTACTACAGATAAACACACTTAAAAACTATCATGATGGTTTCTTTCTTCTGATGTCTTCAAAGTGAATGTTTAGACTATTCTTTCAGCTTTTCAGACAGACATTTGGGTCTCTGTCAGGAGCGTAGTTTTGATTTGAGCTTTGCTAGGGACATGAAATGCGAGCGCGTAGCGCACAAGCAGATGTGTTTGGGCACTTTATAAAATAAAAAAGCATACATTTGAGCTACAGTCAGATGTGACTATCCTGATGGCTGGTTCTTCACCTGACCTGATGATCATGCATTTGGCCACATGTGCACTTGTTGCATACAAATATACCAACTGTAAAAAACAGTAAAAAAAAAAAACAACGAATTTACCTAAACATTACATGTCTGGTTTGTTTAGTAACTTTATACCATTCAGTGGGTGAGTGAGCCTCGTCATGGCTCAAATCTTGCCACGTTTGCAATGATATGCAAGTCGATGCCGTTAATACAGGATTGCCCCGTATTGAAAAATAAAATGCACTTTCCATACTGAATCAATACTAGATGTGAGGATGTTCCCGTATTTATGTGCACAGAACTGATGACGGATGCTCTGAGCTTTGTCGCCCAATCAAATTCAACCAGATACTACAGCCAGCCTCTCACGCGTAAGCAAGAAACGGCAAACCAATCATATTAGTGATATCGGGCTAGGGAGGCGGGACCAGTTGAGAAGGAGATCTGTTAGGCGTTTGTGTACCAAATGATTGCTGGGGACAATTCAGTAGTCTCTGAATATTAATGGGGACATGTCTCCAGTGTCTCCCTTAAATTCTACGCCCATGGGCTCTGTTATTGACATGAATGACTAAGCCCTTTGACTATGTAACAAGAAAGGGGCCCCTGAGCTGTGGCCCCTGAGCTGTGGCCCCTGAGTTGTGGCCCCTGAGCTGTGGCCCCTGAGCTGTGGCCCCTGAGCTGTGGCCCCTGGGTGTCTGGGCCCGGAAGGCCTGTTCAGTAATATATCTTTGTTGTACAGGAGCCTACTGTTGTATGTCTGTCTGTGATGATATTGTGAGATACTTTATCATGTGCTCAGCTGTGTGTGTGTGTGTGTGTGTGTGTGCGTGCGTGAGAGAAAGAGATGTGTAGATCGATAGAGAGCTGTAGAAATAGATATTTGTGTTGTGTCTGTTGATTAAGCCGATCATTCCCAGTCCGGCTGCAGCTCCTCCCAGTGTAAACAG